>NW_010253509.1:0-17819 GCF_000690775.1 Eurypyga helias
TCTCCAGGCTGAATGACCCCAACTCCTTCAGCCTGTCTTCGTAGGAGAGGGGCTCCAGCCCTCTGACCAGAGAGGGGGAGAATCCCCTCCCTCGACCTGCTGATGACCCTGCTTTTGCTGCAGCTCAGGATACAGTTGGCTTTCTGGACTGCAAGCACACACTGCTGGCTCATGTTGAGATTCTCATCAGCCAACACCCACCCTCAAGTCCTTCTCCTCGGGGCTGCTTTCCAGTCATTCTCTGCGAGCCTGTATTTGTGCTTGGGATTGCCCTGACCCATGTCCAGGACCTTGCATTTTTACCTCTCTTGTTATGACTAATTAGTGGATACAATTCTATTTGCTTTTTGACATCTTGCCCACTGTTTGCCGTGTGTGCCAGACCTATTGCATACATAGGTAATATAGAAGAGAGAAGAATAGAAATAAAGGCCCTACTTTATTATACAGCTGAATGGGTCTAAATTCTCCTGCAAAAGTTCATAGTGTCTGCCTCACTTTATGATTTGTGACTATCACAGCTTTCAAAAGAGGGTGTTTTTATAGTCATGAAAGTGATCAGTCAGTGTAGTTTGGAGGACTTTGGAGCAGGTAGGTGCATGCAGGCACCTTTTCATGTGTTGTCTTCTATACATTCATTTCTCTACAGAAAAAAAGCAAATTATGTGGAGTGAAAAAAAGTACAAAGTCAGACAAAGTACACTATTTTTGAATGCTAACATTTAAATGTTTACACATTTTTTGGGAGGATTTTGATGTGTAGTGCCATGTGTTTGAGCTTTTCTTTTGTTTCTCATGACATGAAGAAGCGTTTCTGTTTTAAACAAACTAGTGATGAAGTTCTCTTGTTCTATGGTACTGTTTGTATGACTAAGCTTCACGGGTAGCATAGTTATGAAATCAAACTAATCTCAGAAAACAAAAAAGTTATCTCTATTTCACATACAACAATTGCATTAAATAGTATCCCTACACCAAGAATATGTTTTAAAGAATACTTGACTATGGGAGTCTAAATCAATGTATATAGATCCTGTGCCTGTCACTGGAGCACAACCTTTTGACTTTAACTGCTGAGGTCAAAAGGTGATGCGCAAGAAGAAGGATTCAGAATTGCTGATAATGTAGAAGCTGTTGCTGTAGGAAAAAAGAATAAAGAACTCTGAATAACTGTTTAGAGATCTCCAAGCTAACTCAAAATGAAGTTTTAGTCCTTTCAGTAGCATCCAATAACAAGTTCATGTCTTTCCCTTGAGTTGGTCTGCACCAGAGAAATAAATGTGTGGCTCCAGAACCAATATCACAGACCATGAGTTCAGAAGTATTTTTATCACTTAGTAATTGAAACCACAGGTTATCTCCTTAACAAATGGGTATTTTAATACCTTGATAAACACAGGTTTGAATTTTGCATACACTGAAGTAATTTCATAGTAGGTGAAGAAAATGGTACAGATTTTACAAAAACAAAACAGTGAAAACCCCAAGCTTTTCCCCAAGCTGCGTGTGACCTGTGTTCTGCACTTTCAGTCACTAAGCCAGTTAAGAGCTCTCAACAACCACTAACGTAGATGTCTTCATTTGTAGTCTAATTTATCACTCTTAGGTTTGTCTCAGAATGTTGCCTTTTAACTTTCATTTGAAGGCAGATCACTTTATTATATGGGCTATGCTCTGGATTCTTTTCTGTTTAAGTGGCAACTTTCTCATTGATTTGTGCCTTTATTTGCTCAGCTGTGGCAAGAGTTAGCCAGTTTTTCTCTTAGGTCTATTAAAAGACCATTACCACAGCATTTCCTCTTGAGATCTTTTTACCCTTATCACATTTGCTATAAATTCATGGAGTCCCATTTCACTTGAAGATATTTATGCCATATGGGCCATTTTCTTTTATAATCAAAATGTAAAGTTAAGTTCCAATGTTAAGTGCCCATTCCAGACTTCTACTGTAGATGAATTATTTCTGCATTTTTTGCAATTACTACCTTAGAAGAAGTGACATCATAATAAAGACATTGCTTAGTAAGACAGAAAATGGCAATAAAAGCAAAAAGCTTGAAGGGGAGTTTTGCTTTTCTGATCCTTCAATTATTTTTAAGTGTGATGTTAAATTTAATACACATTTTAATATATAAGAGCACAGTGAATAGCAGGGCAAGTTCTACAGATAGCACAGACTCATCTTTTATTTGAAATCTGCCCTTTTGCTCAAAAGAGTTGCATTCTTGCAATATGCCAAAGTGAATGGGGATAGGAGACCTCAAAAAAAACCAAACAAAAAACCCACAACCCAAAAACCAACACACAAAAACCCTCACCAAACCAAACAAAACCCACCAAAACACAAAAATTAAAGAACCCAGTCACTTCTTGTTCTGTCTTGCCTCCTAGGTGTCAGATGGCATTTTACAGCCAAAGATGGTATTTCCCAGGAGAGCTGTAGAACAAAGTGATTTATAAACATTGTGTGAGGCATTTGGAAATCAAAATCTTCAAACTCTAGGAACAATTTTTCAAAAGGCAAAGTACGTACATAGAAAATTTGTTTTTAAAGATGTTTACAGAAGCTTGCTAAAAATGTGTTTGATCTGATCGTTGAACAGGAGACATATTGTGTTACCTAACCCCACATTTGCTGGGAAAACAGTGCAAAGGCTGTATGACTGAAATTCACATCGTTAGCTTGGTTTTGGGATAACAATGAGATTGATAAAGGCTGGAAAGCAATGGGACAAAAGACTAAATTAGTGTTTTGTTTGCCTCTTCCCCCGCCCCCCCCCTTGAAGACCATAAAGCAGGAATTTTTTACTATTGCTGAAAAAAGACAGTTGCTTTGATTTACTTAGAAGAAAAAAAAAAAAAGGAAATGGTAGCCAAAATGCAAAGTTCAGTGCAGTAAGAATTCAGTATTGTTGGAAATAAAAGGATTGCTAGAAACTCGTGAATTTTAAGATTCAACAAATGCCTTTATTGCTGAAGCAGGAAATATTATCTTTGGATTTTGAAGTGGGTGGTGAGTTCTCAAGTGTAGAAAATTTGGTCTGTGATACTGTAGTATTATGCTTGCTGGGAAGAAAGAAAAGTCAATAAAGGAAAGAATAATAGTACATTGATCAACCCTTTATCACAGCAGGGTAACTAAATCTGCTGTCACCAAATATATCACACCGCCACTTGATTAAACTGATGTGATTTGCTGGGATGGATGCAGGAGTTGAGCTCTCATCAGCAGCTGTGGACAGAAGCAGATAAGGAGCACATGGAAACTCTGAGCACTTCCGGCTGAAAACTCTCCATTTGCTTCTTGAAGGAGGAGGGTCTTCCCCTGTTCTTCTCCATATTAATAGCACAAATTGCTGTTGTCGCGTGTTGTGTAAGTCACCGATTCAGCGCAGTAGAGACATTACCTGGTTCAATCTGCCCTGATCACTTATCAGATCAGCTGGGAGAGAAGAGGGGTGCTTTCAATTTAAAAATAAAGGAGCGGGTGGACAGCTGAAGGCAGGGGAGGACTTTGGTGACTGGGTTGTGCAATGCAATCCGAAGTGAGGGGACTGGTGGGAGAAATGTCCTCCTTCAGTACCAGAGACACAGGAGGAGGCAGCTTCCGTGCAGGATAGCCCACACCGAGTGAGCAGTTATTGTGTTCTTTGTCTTCCTGTTAAACGTTGAAAGATGAGAGTGTGTATTAATGGGGAGCCTTGGGATGGCACAGTGAGTCCCTCCTACCTCTGGAAAAACGTGGCTCTCCTCGTAAGTGAGAAAACAGCTCCTTAGAATATGACGGAGTGGCTCAGGGGGCTGAAGGGCACACCGGGGTCGTGGCTGGCCGGAGGCCACCTGTGCTACCTGGGGCTGCTACCCCCACCCACTGCAGGTCAGCCTGTGGGGCATGGAAACCAATTAAAGCTGAGTGCCTTTCCCGTGAATCTACAGGTGCATGTTCAAGGTTCACCAGCAGCTCAGCAGGTAAGGATGAGATGCTTTTCAGAGCATTTAATTGTGTCCAGATGTAATGGTCTTGCAGAGAAGAAACCGGATCTCCGTTTGCTGTTGAAATTTCATGTTCATCGTGCCAGAGAGCAGTTAAGAGCGCATTACTGCTTCTTCACCAGAGTGATGGTTTGCTAGGAAATGTCTTTCTCAGCCTGGTTCTCTTCCGCTGAGGTGAGATTTTTTTTGTGTACTGTGTTGTATGAAAGAATTCCGTAGCTCAACCAGAAAAGTACTTTAAATATCTTATTCTGGATCAATGCTATAAGGAAAGGTATTGTGCCTCCAGATATCTTAAAGCACAGCATTTCCCTTACCAGAGGGATAGTGAGTACTGCCTGTGGTGCCTATATATTGTTAGATCAATTATTTAAGCTGACAAAACTCTGTATATTATGCTAATTATCTAAATGTCCAGCATTGTTGAGTAGGATTGACACTGATATATTGGGGGGTTTTTTATTCTTCTATATCTTCAAGACCTTGTTATATGGCACTACTGCATTTTTGCTTTGGCCTCTCTGTTAGACCAGTGTATGCTCATCAAGTAGCTATTAAGCCAAATTTGCTTTGCTTTATTTGAACAGCTGCTGTGTGATAAAATTCATTACACTTGGCTGAATTTTCCTATGGCTACAAGTATTGTTTAGAGACTTACTCTGCACACAGAAAAAAGGGCTTGATTGTAACTATTTCTTTCAGGATGGTAATATTATGTTTGTCTCTGAAAACATGAATGAAAAGATAAGTGTGTAATTCTTCATGTGACTGTTTCTATGGAAATAGTCTCCTAGCAGTAAGTCTTTGTATTAAAAAGCCTTGACTTCCTACCAATAGGCTTGATCTACTGGCTGCTATAACCTATAGTAGGATTTCAGTAAACTTACATTCGGTTTTTTGGAGGCCAAAAATGCCAGTAGATCTGGATATGTTGAGGGTAGGTAGAAGCCACAGTCTATTTGTTCATTTATATTTGATTCCTTTTACACGTAATGAGATACATTGTTTGAGAAATATATTAAATTCTTAGATTAATTATGCTGGTGCTTTTTCCTTAAAGTGTGAAAGACCAAATCTACTTTGTGGTTGAATGGAAATGCCTAATACTTTGAAATATTGTATTTATGAACTTTTCCGTAAGGGACTATCTTTCCATAAAGGTGCAGGGGTTGTGTGTCTGGTATCCGCAATTTATCTCCAGCCATTAACAGCATCCCCTCATGTTTGTTACCACTGGTACTTAATTCAACTCAACAGGGTTTTTAAATGATGGCAAATCACAAAAGGAAACATGAAACAGAAGTGTATTTTGAAATGGATTCTCAGGCTTATGGGCTGCAAGAGATTTATTTTTTTCGCCAGTCTATTTTCTTTGCCTGAAAATGTGGTTTCAGGTGACTCAAATTGCTAATGAATTTGAGCAGTTCAGACTGAAATGTCTGTAAGCTAGACTCTTGAGCTAGAGGAATTAAGATGTTTTTTTCCTAAACCACTGAAGAATCTTTCCAGAGTAAGAAATTCCTGGATCAACCCAAAAGGACTGCAAACCTGTGTGTATTTTTTTTTCCTCTTCTTTTTCCTGATGCCCAAGCAACTGTCCAATAGTGTGGAAGGGTGTTGTTTGTATGACAGAGTATTGAGGTGGGCAGCTCTGTGTTGCTCTTGAAACTGCTGTTCCTTGCTTGAAATCCTTGTCTCATGGACTCTGACTGTGGGAACAGGAAACTGAGCAAAGTTTGCAGTTCTGAATATGTGTGATTCAAGATTCTGAATATGTGTGAATATGTGTTAGTTCTTGTATGTCAGGAATGATCCATCTCCTTTATTTTTATGACTGGTACTGATATGGTGGGGCATCCTGACCTAAGAAGTTAGCTTATGTTAGTATAACGTATAGCTTACATTAACCTTAATTAGCTGATGATGAACAGGGCACTGTGTTGTTTCAAGTCCCTGTTCTCTGGACCTTGACCATGTGGGATTGATTGTTTATAGGATGAATTATTTGACAACCCGGCAAGACAACTATCCCACTGGCCACCTTGGCAACAAAACTTACTTTTAGGTTATCCTGAAGTGAACAGCCTTCATTATAATACTACAGGTCATGCCCGTAGGTCCAGAAGACCCTAACCGAGGTGAAGCCCCTTTTCCTGAGCGTGCGTATTAGCTACAACTGGATTGTGTAATTGTATGTAAATTAATAAGTAATCAAGAATGGATAGGAGGTAGTAATATGATAATGATGATGTAAAATATGTATGAGACATCACAGGGATGACTTCTGGTGTGCTTGATTTGTGGAAAGTCCACCCAGCACCCAGGCCTGAATAAACACAGTATCTCTCCTGGGTGTGTGAGAACCGGCCTGTTGCGTACCGGGTAACGAATCCACCTTTCCGACAACAGTACCGTCAAAGTTTGTGTGAGGTGAACTCTTTTGGTTGTCTCCGATATTTTTCATCCATAAGACCAATATCTGGGTGTCAGGGGAGGTGGCAGAAGTGGGCAGGAACTGTTAAAAGACGAGCTGCGTTTTTAAAAAAGCGTAAGATCCTATGAACAGTTTCATTTCGGAGACTGAGCATACTTTGTGCTGTGCAAACAGGGTGTTTTTCGGTCTTAAGATGGGTAAGGCCTCTCTTGGTGGCAAGCAGACGGAGCCATGCCTTTTGTCGTTTATGTATAAGAATATCTGCACACCGTTTGCCATTTTTATCCATGCATCAAAGGGAAATTTGCATGGGCACCCTCTGTACTTGCAGAGCACCTTTCATATCTGGAAAGGACAGGATTCATCTGGCTGTTGTCCTTTAAGTGCATGCTGTTGAACTGTATTAAAAGACACCAAATCTGACTTTTCTTTGTTCAAAATGACTGGCCTTGCTGCGAGCACCCTCATTTGAGGTAGCCCCTCGCATGTTTCTTTGCAGTCTCTGCGTAGGGAAAAAGAGAAAGGTTAACTAAAAGTAGCTTTCTGCAGGTTATGAAACTTTACTCACTGCTGTCTCTGCTTTGCTGAATCTCATCTCCGATCATCCTTTTGTCTTTTTCTTAGTGAGTTTGTGTGGTCCCTGCACTCTAGATACCCCAGTGACCCCAGACTAATACTGCTAATTGGCTTATTTTTTTACATCTCTTCCTTCTCAGTTAGCTTTCAGTGTTTTTCTTTGCTTTCTGTCGCAGATCAGAGCAGTCACTGTGGTTGCACTGACAAGCATGCAGTTATCTCCAGATTTGGCGAGTCTGTGCTGTTGGTACGAAACACTGCATATTACACAGAGGGGTAACAAGGTATACGTATATACCTACGTGTAGAGGTAAAGGTGGCACTTTGTTTTGTTAAAGGTTTGTACAGCACTGAAGGTCACTCTTCTCATCTACATAGGCGTTGTAGGGTGGGGCAGGGGTTATCCTGAAGGTATCCCACAAAGTACCTCCAGACTATTAGTTAGACTACCAAGGTTACAAAAAATTAATAAAAACTACCTTAATTTGTTATGAGTCACAATGTTTGTGGAATAATTCCAGTTGGAAGGAACCTTGTGGTCACCTGGTACATTAGTTAAAGCAGAGCTGGGTAGGTGAGATTGCTCAGGAGCTTGTCCCATTGGATTTTGAATGCCTCCCAAGGTGAACGTTTCACAATGCCCTCAAGATTCATGTTCCAGCCTGCATTTTTTGCCTGTCCTCCCACTATTCTGCACCTCTGAGAAGTCTGGTGCTCTTTTCCGCATCCTCTAGTCAGGCCTGTGTCCCCTTGTCTGGACCTGCTGGCCACGCTAGCTGGTACAGCCCACGTGTTCAGCTGCCTTTGCTCACAAGGTCACGGACCTTCACAGTTACGGGAACGAGCCGTCGGGGTGAAGGCACTGCCCGTTGATGTTACTTGTAAAGAAATTAAACTGGGGACAATCAACCTGTATGTATTTATTCTAATCTTGCGCTGTTTGTTAAGGGGTCAGTACTGTAGCAGCGTGTATGCTAGACCTGATGTACTGTTGTGATCTATTAAATCCAGATGTGATTTTTGACCTTCCAGCAAAATTCACTTTAAAAATTGAACAAACTGCCATTATCTGTGGACAAGTGGTCACTTTTTGGGCAAGATACTTGTTAGGTTTCTTATGTTCTTCTCTGTTCTGCTCATGCAGAATGTACAAATACACCGTGCAGGGGTTGCCCTCTGTGTCTGGAATGGGGGCATCATCAGTGAAGCATGTCACACTTTAAAATCATGAGTTGATAAGGAAGGTGAACAGGCGAGACACTTTGAAATTAGTATTTGAAACTATTTTTTACGTATTTTTCTTCTGTAATCAGATGAGTGCTGAACCAGGACACTTAGAAATCATCAAGATGTGAGGAGTGAACAGTCTCATCAGCTCTTGCGTCAGACAAAACTGAATGCAGGACTGTTAAGGGCGATAGTGTTATCTTTTAGGTTTATTTAGAAGTTAGGAAGAATGGTGTGTTGGTTTGTTGACTTGGTGTTTTGGTTTTGGTCCAAAGACACAAAATGTAATTAAGCACCTTGGTTATCTAAGTGTCTCTTGTAAATGTCTCTAACTTCCTGCACACACGGTTGTGGGGTGCATCATTTTAAGTCATGTGCACTATGTTGCTTTTCTTTTCCTAAATGCCCACTGGTTGCATCCATAGGCTTCTACATCTCTCAGTTGGCTAAAAAGAGCTCACCTTCTTAAAACTTTCCGGTTCACCTTTCATGCAACACATCCAGTTCCTGATTTATGATCTCTGCTGTGGTAATAAATCCTTACTGGTCTTCATTATAAGAGGCCAAAATCCTTCCCATGTTATCAGATTAATGAATACCAGAGGATCAAGCTTTAAACTGATTACTCTGCCATACATGTTTTCTTCTGAGAAAATTTAAGGCGCTTTAATGTTTCACAATTCTTTCAGTGACAAATTCTTTCTAATTTGTCAGTGTTGACTAGTTTTTGAATAGCTTGGCAATACTGTAATCTGAAGTCTTGGAGGTTATACAAAAAAACCCCAACCCAAACTACATTCTATCTGAGCTTCAGTTTGCTCACTAGGAAAAAAAAAATGCATAAACATGATCATTTATGTACTGTAGAAAGCATGAATACTGAGGAAACGTACTGTAATTCTGGCACAGATTTTAAGGATAAAATGCAAATATTTTGGCATAGGATTGTACGTCACTTCAAAACATAATGAAAGTGAGTTAAGCAGCTTTTGGTTATGAATTTGGGTAACTGAATGTTTTATAGGATATTACATTGCATCATATGCAATAAAGATTTACAGGATGGGAGTCATTCCAACGACTGCTGGAAGAAGAATCAGCTTAGCCTTAGTCAAAGACATTCTTGTTAGGTTGCAAGAAATAAATATGTCCAAAGCATCATGTCTTGTATAAGAAAAGGAAAATTTCTGAGGGTATGAAAGAAACAGCATTCAAATTTTATCTTTGTGGATATAAGAACTATAAGCTAAAGCATCTGACTGTTCTCTGTTCTGTCTCATTATTACTTGGGTGGACTCACCCACTTTACTAAGAAGACTTTGTTTCTGCAGTACCTTTCATCTAAAGTTTTCACTGTTCACCCCCCAGTGTTAAGCTTCAGTTGCAGCTGGGTTGGTGTTTTCTAGTCATGTTACCCTTTCTGACTAGCAGCATACGTACAGCTTCTTTGCTCTTGAGGTTATTGCATGGGATAGAAAACGGCCAAAGTGCTGGAAGAGTATATCTGTACTTATGGAATATTTCAGGTAGTGGAGAAATTAGTGGTTGTTATATGTTCTTGAAACATTTTCTTTAGAAGTCTGAAAGTATGTACTAGATAGATGCAGATATCTGCACTCTTTAAGTGGGATAATCAATGTTCTAGTTTCTTTTACAGTTGTAGTAATAACTAAATAACTAATAACTCTTAGCTTCAGCAATCTGCTTAAGCGGTTTGCAGTGATTCTGAATGAAGGCACACAGAAGTCCTAAAAGCAGTTTATCCCTAATGAAAGCGTATTTTCCTTACAGAACTTAAGAAGGTGCCCTAAGGGATCTGGAAGTCAGTGTTGGTTTTGACACTTCTATTTCAGTTAGCCATTTTCCACACCTTTTAAAGGTGCCCTTCAGAGGTTGAGCATGAGTAGCATTGCCAACATAGGGTGTAGGTCACCTGCAGCCAGGTCAAAGTGGCAATTCAGTATTTCACTATTGAGGAGAAAGTGATGGAGGGGGAAAGCAGCTGTGAATGAAACTCAGGAGTCAGGGAGTTGGATTCAGCAGAACAGCTAGAGTTTTCTCTCTGATAATCAAGCTTCTTGAACTCTGACAATACATCCTCTTTACAACCCGTTGTCTTACCCACAAAGGCAGCCCTGGACTTGTGTTCCCAGTCATGGTGCAACGGATTTAAAATCAGTTTGGTATTGAAATGATGGGATTTTCTTTCCTGTGTTGCAATGTGGTCACTGACTCTGGTATTCCAAGCCCTAAATGACAGCAAATAGGCTGAGGAATAGATATAAAGATAGAAGTAGTACATAAAATGACTTGGTTTTTTAGAAACAGAGTGAAACTTCAGGTAAAAAAAGATTTCTCAGTGATGAGGCCCCAGCCTGGGGCTTGGGGACCTGGGTTCAATATGCTGCTTCTTGGTAGGATTCCTATGTCACCTTGGCCCACTTAGACTCGTATCTCAAGAGGTGTTTAGATACCCAGGTTGATACCAGAGTGAAGAATGAGCCTCAGTGCTGCATGAGGTCTGCACTTCACTACCCCATCCATAAGATAATACTAATTTAACTTCTGAAGGTGTTGTGGGATTAAATACAGTGAAGATGGAGAGGGATGCTATGGGCACAAGTGTCTCTAAGATTGCAAAGAAGGAAAAAGGCTCTACTTGCATCCTCTTACTGTGCTTACTGGTTAAATTAGACTCTTCAGATACTAATAGATGAATCCATAGAGAGACAAACAAAGAATAGTTCTTTCACTGGCTCATGAAAAAAACAGATACCCTTAATAAAGGACAATGATTCTTTAAGTACAAACTGTCTTTTAATATTTGCCTTTAATATCTTACAACACTTATCCTCACGCAATGCAAAGTGATCAAAAGGTTCTGAAAATGAATTTTTCGTTTCACTCGGACACCAGTACTATCATTAAATGAGTACACTTCTTAGTTCCAGAGAAACCTTTGGCTGCTGCATGTTGTAATAAAATGCATCTGCTAAAGTGAGTTTTTATCCCAAGACCTGAAAATAAGGATTTATAATAATCACCATGTCCATAATGAGAGCACATTTTAATGACTTTTTGTGACATGATGCTCATCAGATGGATAATATTCTACACATGACAAAATGATTCATTAATATCTTGCAAAATGCACGGGAAGATCTGCTAAAAAAGATTTGTAGCTTTTGAGCTGAACAAAACCACTGATGTTCATAACAGTAATGGTATACTTGACCTCTCTCAACATAGCCTAAAATTTAATTAAGTATTAATTTTGAACTTCACTGCCTCTAGATGGAAGAGGCAAGGATTTTGTCTGAAAACATGCTTGGTATTTTCCCTATTGCTCTCATGATCTCTGTAGCAAGGAAATGTTAAAAAGCTGAAGGAAGACAGAAAACTCCAGAGTTCAGATATACAAAAGAGCAGGCTTGTTCTTTTCCACAGTGGCTTGGGTTTGTTTTTTTTTTGTCTGTAGGCAAAATAGGAAATGAAAATAATTATTAATAACCTCTGATTTAGTGTTTAAAAGACTTTTGAAATTATTTTTGTTTTCTTCTTAATCCTGGTTTTCCTGAGGCTGTCTCAGTAACAATGGTAAGATTTGTTCTTAAGTATATATGGTAGGTTTGAGGATTGGGTGGTGGGGTTTTTCTCATGGTGAAAGGTTTGAAGTTGAGTAGGGAATATTTTTCTTGGACAGAAGAAAATAGTCATGCTCCCCTCTCCCCCCCCCCAAAAAAAAAAACCCCAACCCAACCAAACTCCATAATCTAAAATGAAAAAGGCCATGTAGAATTATGGTTTTTTCTGGTGGAGAGGACAGAGCAATTATTTCCACCAGCACTATCATTTATCATCTTTCTCTTTATTGCCGGAGCTGATATTTTGGGCTCTAGTGGAAATAAGAGAGGAAAACATCCTTCTCACTTCAGATAAGAATGGGTGAAGAAACATATGACTGAACCCTTCAGACCCAGGTCTATGGACAGGATTGAACTGAAGAAGAACAATTCCATCTCTTCTCTTTTTTTTTTTTTTTTTTTTTTTTTAAGTTCTGGTATCTTTGCTCTCCTGTTCACAAGCTATTTTTCATGTTCACACATCTTTCTTTAGCTGGGGCTTTGCTCTTCACAGGCAAATAGAATGACATCAGTCCCTCAGGACTCTTTTTCCTCTGACGCTCCTGTGCCAGGTATGCAGGTGGTGAAGATGATGCAGAAGAGACTAAGATTAATTTGAGCACTTCTGCTTTCTGTTGGAAGTGTCTTTCTGTGTCAGTGAACAACATCTGATGAGCAGCATAGGGAAAAGTGGAACCTTCAGATCAGTGTAGGAGAGCGGGAGGAAAAAGGTGCTTAAGCAAATTTCCTATGTTCAAGAAATAGGGGACCTCTTTATTTGGTTTATCTTAATTGCCTTGTATTCAAGAATTTCTACCAAATACGAGTGTTGGAATTAAATACCTTGGAAAGACTCTTAACTCTGTCAATTTTTGCTCTAGGTCCTACTTTAAAACTTTCTGGTACATAATGGTCTCTGATTTTTCTGCTGTCTACCTTGCCAATTAGAGGCTGCCTATTAATGATACAAATATTAGGGGGGACAATCTAAGTCAGTTTATTATGAAACCCAAAGAGCATCAACCCATATAAACTTTTTTCTAAATAGTTACAATACGGTCTATGTAGTTGTTATCACAGCTCTCTAGAAATGAGAATTATAATACTGGCTGCTACAGACAGGATTAGGGCAGTGCTTTCAATAGCAGATTTTTTTTTTTTTCTCTCTGTATTTACTTCACTTTTTGCCAGAAATCAGTTTACTAATTGCAAAACAGTGGCATTGGGGTATTTTTGGAGGTGGAAGAAATTATTAGACACTAATTCTCTATCTATGAGAGAATGTTATTTAAAAGAATTTGGGTAGTGTGGTAACAACTTTAACAAATTGTACTAGAATTTAAAGTACTGGTGCACATGTGCCTACTAGGGTGGTGGTGGTGTGACTTTCTGATTTCATTCCATGATATTCCAACATTTCTCCTAACTTTTAAAGTTCATGGAAGTGGGTAGCAGCAGAGAGGTGATCTCTCTCTTGATGGGTACAACCAGCCTGAAATGCTGGAAGCGGTGAATACAGAACTGCAAAAGAGCAATTTGACACCAATCCACTGGGAACTACTTGAATTATACAGACTAAGAATCAGAAGTAGAATTTCCCATGCTGAAGAATGGGAAATCATCCAGTGTTTTGCTGGCATGATTGTTACTGCTGAGCGAGCAAAAAGTCCCAGATCAGAACTGACAAATTTTGCACAGCCATGGTTTTATAAATTCAAGCTGAATTCTTAGAATGAGAGAATTCTGAGGTGCTTTTCATCAGCTTTTTGGTCTACATTTGGCCCTACATTTGAATTAATGTTGTCCAGCAGTTTGTTATGGCTATGCCAGTTAGTGGTTTAAGGCATCTTATTTGCTAAGGTGGCATTTCCAACTGACCACAGACTATTAGATTATATCAACCTAGTGAGTGTTAACACCACTGTTGTTGTTTTCACTTGCAACAAAATAAGATGGCAGCCTCCCAGAGTGGGTTTTGCCCAGGGATGTACTGATTTTCTATCATTTCAAGTCCCTCAAGATGGCTAGCTGGCAAGTGTTTTAATTTTTTTTTCTGCTATTAAACATGCTGAATTTGGACCTCAGCTGCAGCAAATTGGACTATTCCATGACTGCACTGAAGCAATGTAAATCCACACTAGGTGAGCATGTGTCATCCACTATCACAGGCCTTGCTCGACTTGAATTAGCTGCTTAATTGTTTTGACAAGATTAAGATGTCCTCAAAAGAATGTTCATTCCTTTGAAACAGAGAAGCTGGCTGAATTCCCTCATTATACTGCTGTTATTCTTGACCACTCCTATTTGGGGGAAAAGGAACTGTTTGTCTGTCCTATACCCTCCAGAGCTTGTTTTAAAAATAGATAAGACTAGGAAAGGTTGTTGAATACGTAAGGTCTGGATTTTTTTCTTCTACTACCACTCCTGGTGAACTTTAGTGCATGGAAGATGGGCCCTTTACTTTTTGTGAACAATATTTACTTACTTTACCTGTCTTCCCGTGCTGATAATTTGGAAAAAAATCAAAGAATCCCCCTCACAAATCCAATTTTAATGAATTAATGTCCTCCAGTTTTACCTCCACTTCTCCAGTTTCTTGCCTTCAATAAATAGAAGTCAATCTCTTCCCTTGCCTAATTTGACAGCTGAGTGCAGCAAGAACTGAGCTGCAGATCTGCGCTGCTGTAATCTAAATTACAGTAAAGTGTACCACACTGCATTTGAAGGATACAAAATAGTTCGGGTTGAAAGGGACCTTAAAGATCATTTGGTATACTTGGAGAGGTAATTTTTCAGGATGGTTTGAAATTCCAGCATTATCAGAGAGTTCTGTGTCTGACATCACAGCTAAGGATGGAAGAAGTGGCTTTGGCTTCGTAGAATAGTCGTGTTTGGAAATACCCTCATCCATTTCTGCGTAATATGTTGGTAGGAGTGAAATTTTTATTTTGAATAACAGTACACATTTATAACAAGTCTTTGCTCTTTTTTTGAGGCATTTTGAATATATTCCTGTCTTGTGCTTCGTAGCTGAAGAATACCTTATGCCATTTGTACTAGTGCAGAGCACACTAATTTTCTATTACGGTGGTATAGTCTAAACTGCTGTGCAGCTTGCGCCTTCTTTCTTTAATAGTGGATGATTCCAAGGCACCTTACTGAATAAAATGCCATTCACCACTGTTCCTGTACGTATTATAAACATGTAATAGAAAATTACCTAATGATATGATCTTATGCAATAAGTAGATAAATTAGAGCAATGAAATTCTTTTGAAGGTTTCTTTAGTTCCCTTTGTATATAGAAGAAATTCATAGTAGGTCAAGGGTACTTTTCTAATAAATTCGCAGGTTTTTCAGTTAGACAGCTTTGCTGTAGAAGTTAGGTATTTAATTAGTCACTTATTAAATCTTGTTGTTGCATACCTATTATGGCAGCGCTTTCCACAACTAGTAAACGTGATGGTATTGAAATAGATTTTTAGAATTATTTATAAATAATTGTATTGTATTAATTTGTTCAGCATTCCCTTTCCTTTTTGAGAGGCAGCACAAAGGATCTGTGGCTTTGAGTAGTATGCTTATGATTCTCTCCAACCTAAAACGGGCTTGTGAAATTAAACATTAACACCCAGCTTTTATCACCTGTTTGTAACTTTCCTTTTTATGCTGGAATTTTACCAAAATCTTTCCCACAGCTTTTCAGAGTGACAGTACAGCTTCAGATCATTTTATGGCATCGCAGGACATAACTGAACAACCGTTTAATGGATAGTTCAGTGATACAGAATTCAGCCAGGATGGATGTCCAATTCCTTTTCAGTCCAAAAGAATTACCAGGCTGTCAGGTAGTCTCAGACCCTTGCTGAATCAAGGAGAGCAACCAGGTATAAGGGTAGTGTGGGCATTCACTGACAGGAAAAGGGATGGTTTCAGTACTCCTGCAGTAAGCATTTGGGCATTATTGCAATAAAGGCTGGAGGCTTCTGTATAACTATGCTGGAGGTGCCTAAGGAAAGGGAGGATTTAAGGCTGTGAATCACTAATGGCAGTAAGCAATCTGCAGAGAGAGGTAGGGCTCAGGAAATGTTTTGAACAGTCTTTTCTTGGACAGCTTACGTAGGCTATTCCATAGCACCCGGTTCTTCTCCTGTGTTGAATTGCTCAGGAAAGGCACTGGAGGCAATGAGTTTTGCAGCACGTTACTTAGTGCTGTTACTGTGTCACTGTTCTCTGTTGATGGGTTTATTGTGAACACTGGAGGACAGGATGCCATGTACAGCTGCCCCCTTATTAATGCTTTCTGTCGGGAAAGCCAATCGTGATTTTTTTGAGAAGAGCAAAATGGGCCATGCAATCACCCTTGTACTCTTCCACCTATTTCTGGTTCTCTGCCCTTCTCTGCAGGAGGATGTGGTGGGAGGGAAGGAAATGTCTGTCCAAGCCTTTCAACCATGAGCTGGTAGAAGGGAAGATATTCCTGGGAGAGAATAAGCCAGTAACCGTCAAGGAAGAAGGAGCTTCTAAGAAATCTGGGAAAGACAAGAGGGTGTTTGGGAATATTTATTTGTAGAGGCTCAGAAGGCAGCAGGAACTTCACAGGTGTAATGTAAGGAGTGCGTAGGATCCCATAAAATTCTCAGGTTCAGCAAAATAGAGGTTTGGCTCCATTTGGAGAACCAAAGGGTACTTTTGGGAAATGTATTTTATAGGCAGTTCCTAGAATTGCAGTTACTTAGTGGGAAGGACATAGCTATGGTATGTGGACCGTTCTTTGCCATATCAATGAAAAACTAGTGGCTGCAATGTGCATTCAGCAAAACTCCGGTGTAATTAGAACTTAATGATTTTTCTCATTTGAATTATTAGTTTCTGACTTTCTTGATCTCCTAACTAATCCGTCTGTTTATTATAGGCAAGGTCTAAGGCAGGACTGAGGTGATGGGTTTTCTGCATAAATGTGTACTTACAGGGAGATGGGTTTGTTGTGAAAGCACTTAGTTTTCTTCATGTGTCAGCAGAAGCTTTACCATCAAATCATTTGCCAAACTAGAGATGATGGAAGCAAAAATGAAGTTGAGGCAAAAAGAAGTGGTGTAAGAAGGGGTAGGAAATGTGCGTATCTCAAGCAACATCAGGTTTTGATCTAAGGACCCCTAAATTGCTCATCCTTGTTGTTCTGTTTAGTGGCGTTTAGGTTTTTCTTCTGGTATACTTGGAGAGAGGAGGTCTTACTGTTGGTTGTTGTGGTTTTATTTTCCCCCTTTCCATACATTAACAACAAAAAAAAAAGAAACCCCAAAAACTGAACACAAGAGTGTGGTGCAGTCCTGAAGGATGCTTGTCCGTGGGTCGGGTGTGAAGGCAGCAGTGCAGTTAAGCCAGTGTTTGCTGTGGGTAACATCGTATGCTGCGTAGACCAATGCCCTGCGCTGCTGGGAACTAGTCCTTGCCTGCCTCTTACTCCCCAGTTGAGAGTCAGATGTTTTGTTCTGCAGTTTTCAAGTCCTGAAAGTATGATCTTTGTGTTTACTGACCCTGCTTTACTGCAGCAGTGGCTTAACAGCTCAGTGAAGTAGGACCCCTCCACCCCAAGCTGAGAACAGACAGATGGTCCCTGCCCTGAGGGCTTACGGTCTGTTTTCTAAGCCTGGGCTAGTATTTCCAAAACACTTAAGTGAAATATTTCGTCATGCTATTTAGCAAGCAGTGTCTTCTGCCAGCAGCTCTGCCGCTCGCCCCTGTCCAGGGGGCAGGCAGCTGTGGTGGGCTTGCTCAGCCTGCCCAAATCTGCCTGCCTGGCTGGAGCTGTGCCATGAGGAGCAGCTGCCTCCAGCTCTTCCCTGTGCTCTCAGCTGTGCTTCCCTGAACAGCAATGCTCCAAGCACCTGGGGATGCCTCGTCTCCCTTGTGTCCCTCAGGCTGGAGTGGGGAGGAGGGCAGGGTTTCTCCTCAATTCCTCTTTC
>NW_010253509.1:17839-84959 GCF_000690775.1 Eurypyga helias
AGTCATTCAGCTTGAGGCTATTTAGGCTTTTCTAGTCTGAGTAATCCATAATATCAAAAAACTCAAGTGACTTCCTTTCCTTTATGCAACAAATACTCTAAATCCATCTAAAGCCATAGGGAATTAAACATCTTTTGGGGCTGTGAAGTATCCACATGCCAAACAGAAGAGGGCTGTAGGGATCACATTTTACCTCCTCAGTACAAAACACTTGAGGCTATTTAGGCTTTTCTAGTCTGAGTAATCCATAATATCAAAAAACTCAAGTGACTTCCTTTCCTTTATGCAACAAATACTCTAAATCCATCTAAAGCCATAGGGAATTAAACATCTTTTGGGGCTGTGAAGTATCCACATGCCAAACAGAAGAGGGCTGTAGGGATCACATTTTACCTCCTCAGTACAAAACACTGTTTTCCTTTGTCTCTTAGCAGAACATGGTGACCATTTAAAAATTACTTGTGTTTCTCCATCATACCATGAGTAACTTGTGTTTTGTTGTTTGTTTGTGGAGAAGAAAAATACTGCCTTGGCTTGGGCTGCATGTCCACATCCTGTACTCTGTTTTCACCCCCGATGACAGATGTTTCAGATGCTGCTAGGTGCTGTAACTCCCCTGCTTTGCTTGTACTTGTTAAAAGTCTGCTATAGAAACAGTTAACTAAAATGTAAAACACCCGAAGCCTGAGAAGCAATGCATTGCTAATGGATGGAATAGTCTGTTACTTGCTTAATTAGTTGTGTTAAACAACTTGAGCTTTGGCATTATTAACAAATTCATTTAATCGTAGTAAATAATGAGGATTATAATTGAAATAATGACCTTTGTCTCCTGCAGAGCCACTAACTTGTGCCAAGTTTGCTTCATACCTGCTAAATCAGTGCTGATCAATGGCTGGCAATGGCCAGACATAATAATGTGTTTTCACTTCTTAAAAACTCTAGAGGAAGAGAAGCCAGCTTAAATGTGCTTTGAGGATCTTGGGAAGAAAGTGAATGTTCTCTGCTATGGGAAAAAATGGAAAGTGATTGCAACAAAAAGTAGGAAAGTGTCAGTACGTGTTGCTCATACAAATGTACAGTGGCGAATAACGATAATTTCTGACCCCAAACTGGTTAGTTACCGCATGCATTCAGGAGCTCCGCTTGAGCTTAAGGGAAGTGGGGAGCACGTGGAACTTGAATCCATTGCCACCCTTTTTTTGAAACTTAATTAGAAAGTCAAGACTGAGAAAGTCTTGGAAGAAGCCAGAATCGTCATTATTCAGTTGTACAAATGCCTGTCTACAGGGCATCAGGTACCATAAATAAATGGTTTTTAAAAGATATTGTCCAGTGGTCAAGCTATTCTAGGGCTGTACAGTAGTGGCTTCACATTTTGCACAATTTCTGCTATGATGTCTGAGATCCAGTAGTCTATTTCCTGTTTAAAGATCTAGTTGCATTAAACGTGTGCTCACTCACAGCACAGTGTATCGCCAAAATGTGGCAATACTGGCTTACAGGGGACCAGAACATGTTTGTAAGGAGTTTGCATGAAAATACATACAGGTCATATATATATATGTATATATTCTAATCAGGTAACTGATGAGAAAAACATGCCCTTAATTTCTCTTCCTATCTCCTGCTCTTTTTTTAACAGCTGTAGCATGCACTTACCAACTCACATTCAGCATGTGACTATTTGCAATTGGTCACCTTCCCTGTAAAATGTTGCTATGATTTCTATCTAAATAAGAGCCAAATGTGCCCATCCAAGGAGGAAAAAAAAAAAAATAAAAAATTAGTTTCCTTAGGCAGCTGCTAATTGCAAGCTTCCCAAGTACTGCTTCAAGCTGAGCGTTGCTCCTGGTGTTTACCTGACCTCCAAATGAAGAACCTGAACTGGGAGCTAAGCCCTGCTTTTGGAGGAGTAGCACTACCTCTGCGAGGAATATCAGCTGTTCTGCATCCATTGCTATAGTAACAGGGTGTATGGGTCTGCTGTAATTAATTTGGAAAAATTGTCTTCCTGTGATAAAAGCTGGCCCGTCGAGCACATACCTAAAATATATTGTACATGTTTCCCTTCTCCTAAAACCACTGAGATTGCTGCAGCACAGATCAGTGGATGAAGAGCTGGGAGGCTGAAGCAATAGGGGCAGTTACAGTGTCACAACTGCTTGTTTTAATTCAGAGCTCCCCAAGTTTCCCATGTTCTCCCATTATCAATAAAACTTAAAGCATTAGGAAAATAAATTAAAAATAACCCACAAACAAATGCCAAACAAAACAAACAAAAATCCCCAACCAAAAAACTATTGACCTTGGATGGCTTTGGCAGAATCTTCATAATATATGTTGGATCTGGAGTAGTAAATTTTGGGAAGTGATGGAGAAAGCCAAGAAAGAATGGATAATTCTTTCTATGAAAAAGGCTTTGAGGCAGATGTTATGAAACATTTCATGGCAGTTGCAGGCTGGGGCATGCTGGAACTTCTGGTTAAGTGCCTAAGGCAGAAATTTGTTTGCCTGCAGAAACTGAATATTAGAGAAGGAAGCTATAAACTATCCACTAGCAATATATGATGCACTCGAAATGAACATGTCAAACCTGACTTGTAGTGAATCTACTGCAGTGCCTATGGTATCTCTTTAGATATGCTTGGTCTTGTCTGTGATAAGAATAAACCTTTTGATGAGTATAATGAAAGCCTGTGAATAAGGAAAGGCTTCGTGTCGCCTAGGAAATGCAGTGACAAGAAATAAATAGCTATTTCTGCCCAGTGAGATTTAACAGCTTAAGATGCAATCAGCAGTCGTATGTCATTTGAACTGGTATCTGTACGCATTAAGCAGGATCTTAGAAGCAATCCAGAACCGTGGCAGAAGGCAATAGAAACAGTTATATATTTTTAAGCCTGAGCACAGGAGCCCCAGTTTTATCCCAGAACACCACTGTGGTAAATGTAAATTTATCGCATTCTACGTAAATCTGTGTAAATGTAAAACCCAAAGGCATTTTCTGCTGAAAAGATCACTATGATCATTTTGTGAAATAAGACAAATCCACCTTGCAAGGCCGTATGACTGCTTTTATGATTTATTTAGCATTTACACTGTGGTCACAAAAATGTTGACCCCACTTTGCCATGCAGTTGGAAAACACAGAATGAGTGATAATTTGGTCCCTAGGAGCTTACGGTCTAGAAGATGCACTAAGGCGGCAAGGAAAGTGAGCAAGATGGGGTAGACTGCAGAAAGAGGCAGTGCAACCGGTTGGAAAGGATGTTGTGTCAGTGTGATTTTAAGGAAGGCTTGGACTGGGTTCTGCGCCCTTTATTCCTGTGAGCAGTTTGTACAGACCAGCTGGTGAAAGATGGTGTGAAACTGTAATTTCCTGTTGTTCACAAATTGTTATGACCTTCATATTACACCTAATGAAGGCTGTTAATAACAACATGAGCAGAATTGTGCATAAAACTTGGAGCACTTCTTGTCAGTAAAAGCTCTAAATGAATTATTAGAAAATTAATTAAAAGGAAAGCAAGAAGTCTAAACCCCATATTATTGCTATTCTTATAAAATCTCATGGTTTCCTCCAGACAATATACAGAGTTAGAGAACCACAGTATTAAAATAACTATAAACAAATAGAATAAATGAAATATTCTCTTTTTTTGTTTTGTTTTACACTGCTTTATAATTATCTAAAGTGCTTTCCTGCAACCAGTTTTATGTTGTCCTAATGGCTTTGCCCACAAAATGAGGTCATCAACTAAATGATTGCCTACCCTCAAGGACCTTTAATGATCTTTTAGTAAGTACTGTGTTATCTTAGACTGAAAAATTTTGCTGCTGTACAGTAACATTTATGTGTAGTATCGAGTGTTCGTGTTGCATAAAAATCATCATAATGAAATTCCACACACAAATATTCATTTCTGTGTTGTCAATACTGTATGACAGTTTCAGGAACCATTTCTTTTTAATAACCTGGTTCAGCAATGTACTAAGGAAGCATTTAAGTCCCACTGAGGTCGATGCCAAAGTTCCATAAATGTGATCTATATCAGCTGAGGATTTGTCCCCCTGGGCCTTAAGATACAGTTATATGTTTTTCTGACTTGAGACCATAGAAGATTACATTCATCTCATTAAGGTGATGAGAGTGCATAAAGTATTTCAAGGAGGTTCAAGTGGGGGTAGGGTTGGTGGTGACTGTTCTTAATAATTTAGGAAAAAATAAAAGCACGCATATGTGCAGAAACAGACTTAGTTTTCAGAGAGGAAACCTTTTAATAATTAAACTTTTACTAATGATCACAAACATCTCCTGTGATAAATCTTCTCTCCCCACTTTCTAATTCAGTGGTCCATAAAGCAATTACAATTCACAGTCATCGTTTCATTTAATAGACTGTAGCGTGTTGTTGGGTTTTGTTCACTCTGGACAGTGTATTTTTAATTAATCATGTAGTACATTATTGAGCTTTGTTATTTATAACATAGAAGCTCAAGGTCACCAAATGCAGTCTGTTCTACTGTAATGCATTTGTTTAAATATACCTATCCTGCCTTGCTTTTTTCACTAAAACTGGATTCTGACAATAGTGTGTTTACAATATTTCCGTAGCTGACTGAGTGTTTTTATATTGTAGATGATAATGCAGGAATCATTTGAGGAAGAAAACTCTTCCGCAGCTTACAACCACAAAAATGTTTCCTTTCATTCAGGTTTTGAGAGTATATTTTATTAGATGTGAATATTTCTATGAAATAGGAGAAGTGAGCACCTGTTTATTGAGTTGTCAGCAAAGGGGCGTTCCTGTTGCCAGTTTGGATTTCAGGAGTGCACTGTCAGTCTGCTCTGTGCCTCCAAAGAGTCACGTAAGATGGCAAGGACTGCCAGTCCTTCCTGTACCCCATCCTCACACCCCTGAGGCTAGCAGTGCCTACCTCAGCCCGGCTTGTTTGGGATTCCTGGGAACTGCCTAACTTTGGAGACACTGAGAAAAGCTGAACTCTAAAGTTTGACCTGTTGTCTTTAGGAAGCAAAATAGTGTCTATATGTAAGAGACTTTGTGTGGTGTAAATTTAGGTAAGGAAGTTAGTTCGGGAAGGACTTACAAGGAATATTCAGCAGTTAAAGAAATTAGAAGTGTCTTTTCAAGGAACCCTCCATGTTCTGAGGGCATTTGGTTGCTGAAGGTGGCAGAAATACTCAGCAGATGTGTCTACGATCCTGCTGGTGACAAACCTTTTCATCCTCTGAAGGTTTTGATAAGAACTGAGATTAATTATTTCAGTTTAAAATAATTTAACTTTTCTTATAAAAATCATGAAACTGTGCGAGAGAATCTGGGAGTGAAAACTCAACTCTACAGTCCTGTAAGACTCTGCTAACTATCCTTTGAGCAATATATTACTTTGCATGTCTGCTGAACAGCTGCAGCAAGATGCCTGCATGATTTATAGGCTACTTGCCTGACAATCCTGGGATAGTTAGTTGGTTTTATACGTTGTTGTCTTACCATTTTGTGAATATATTATCAGTTGCCGAAGTCCCTGTTCTCTCCTTGGATTTTAAGGTTGTGAAGTTTCTGAAAGGACGAACAGAAATAAGATGCTGAAGGGAGTCAGAGAGCAGTGTTGTCAAAAGTGTTAAGCTGACATAGTTCTGTTTTCAAAACCAGCTTAGCTTGCGAGGTGTCAGGAGACAAATAGGTTTCCAAAATCAGATTCCTGAACACCTAAATCATTCTTGACAGAGTTTAAAACTTCTGGATTTTGAATGCGCTCATGTAAGTCCCCTGCTTCTTGCTTTTAGAGTAAGGCTAGTTCTTTGAACATCTAATCCATCTAAAATCTCATTGATTCAATAAGGCTCATTATCTTGTGTAGCTAGATATGTAAATAAACATTGCAAAGAGCAAAGTCTAACATACCATGTGCAGCACAGAATATTTTCTTCAGCTGTGAGGTTACGATGAATTTTTATACGGGCAACATTTAATTGTAGTTAACGTAAATGTAATAATTTTTGAAGCACACCGTGTTTGCTGAGTTGGCTTCTCTTGAGTGTAATAGGAGGTTTGATAATCCAACCCTCTCCTTGTGGCTGAAGGAGGAGTAGGAAATTACGGCAAGCACAAAGCTGCAGTGTTATGGCTCAACATTTAAAATAAGGGTCAAAAATGCATAAATTACCTTAGCAGTGCAGTGCTTTCTGCAACATAAAAATATTTATTTGAAAGACTTGTTTATACTCAGGTTGACTGAGTTAATGTATTTGCCTAATATGAGTAGTATAATTTTTAACTGTTTGTATTTAATATTCAACAATAGGCTTTTAGTTGCACATATTCTGTAGCCTAAGGAAGTGGACAAGCTTAGTAGGTAGTGTAACTGGGCAGCCACTGCTAAGGATGTTTGGCTTACACCTAATTGGAAAATGTGCACGCTACATTTGATTGTGGTTTCCTGCTCTCTTGGGAAGGAACTGGGGTCTTGAGTTAACTTTATTTCATATAAATATATCGGTGTTATCACAGATTATTCCAGTTTAAAAGACAAATCTACATTCTTTTTGATTCACAAAAAAAACCCAAACCCACTTTTCATCTTCAACATCTGGTAGATGACAGATTAAAGTTCTGCCAGACGCAGAAAAAAGTAGACTGTCTAAAATTACGTATTCTTTTCTCCCAGAAATAATGTTATTCTCACTGTTCTTACTTCATTGTCATTCCTCAAAGCATTATAACTCATTCTGTAGTAAACACAAGTCACGTGAGACCATATTTGTATCTTCCTTGTATTTCTCATGCAGTAATTTATCCCTAATGAACCATAATTGATGCTATTGTTAGAAGTTAACGTTTAAAGGTGTATTGTAGTTTAAAGTTTGGTTTTCAGAGTATTTTGCTCAAGGTCTAAAATGGTTATAGAGAGGAAGAAGTAAAGGTCATGAATATATCTAAACCCCCCTAAACTGACAAGAAAGCCCAAACAAAACAAAAACCCAGACTTGCTTTTGAATCTTTGTTGATGCTCGTGGTAAAGGCTTTTCTCGGTAAAGCTCTGCATGTGGGTACGTGAGTGGGAGTGGTGCCCCGCACCCAGCCGCTCGCCTGCGTGCCCTGGATACCACAACGTGGTGGACCACCTTCGAGGGACTGGGTTGCTGCCATGTGTGCTGGTCTGGCTCTGTCGTGATCGAATGAGGGGAAAGGCTGTCAGGGTATGCTATGTCTGCCAGGGGAGTGGCACCAGGTTGAGTCTATTCTTTAAAGGAATTCTCTAATGTGAGGGCTCTGGCTTTTGGAGAAAACTTACATTTATGAAAGAAAGAAGGATTCAAAGCCCTATTTCACCCCTGGTAAACCTCCTGTCTGACAGAGTATGGAAGTTTTTTCATGTCTGTGATGTAAAATCACACCTGTAGGCTGAGGTGTGATAGAGAGTAATAAAAACACTCTCTATCTTGGAAGGCAGTGGGAACCTCCAGGAAACGCCAGCTCCACGAGTGGAGACTGCTGGAACAAAGCACATGGGCACAAGCAATGTCTGTTATTTTACTGTAACACCACTGGCATTTTGCTCCAGTACCACGAGTTCTGATCCGATGGCTTAGAAGTGATCTCCAGGCAAGACAGGAGACTGCTCTGCATTTGTCTGTACTTGATCTTTCTCCAAACCAAAAGCACACTACTCAGATTTGGTTGCTGCATAAAATGTTCTGGCCAGCCTTTATCTTGTCTCAAGCATTGATTTTGTGTATTCCCAGCCCTAGTATAGGTGTCTAGAAAGGATCGGCTGATGAGCTCAAGGTCTCTTCAGACCTAATAGGTCTAAGATTAATCATCTAAAACTAACTGTTAGAAGAGAATGAGTTGTTAAATTGCTCTATTATATCATGTTAAGTAAAAGTTATTATTTTGAATGGAATGGAAGTAGTTTGAGACCATGGGAAAGTTTTCTAAAGCTATAAAATTAGACATAGAGTAGAGGACTGACTTAGAATGAAATATGTTTTAAGGAAAAAAAAAAGATCAAAGACTGATGAGTTGAATGTGAAAATAGAATGGCTATTTCATCTAAAGTAAATTCAGTGTTTCTGAACAATGAATCTACAGTCATCTGAATATTGTTGTGGTCAAGAAAATATTTTTAGGTATGTGAAACTGTTACAGAATCTCTTATTTTAATAGATGTAGAAAATTAGTAGGCAAAATTGTTAGGAAAGCATGACTGGAGTTTGAAAGTAACATTTTTGAACACGCTTTTTGTAAGAATAAAATGTGAATTGAGTCATGTGAAAGCCCACAAAATATGCTTAGCAGCTCCAGTGTATGCTTTGTCATGGAAGAATCATATGCTGGGTGATGCATCTTCTCACACATCGTAGGTGTCGCCTTCCTTCTCGGACAATATACCCAATACCTCCTGGCCCAGCTCCTTGGATTCAGCTGCTGTTTCTTTCTGTTTAAAAAATAATCTGTCCCCAAGCCTTCTAAAATAGCCTTTGTTGAGGTGACTGGGATTTACTCGATGCAAGAGATCTTTATCTTGTTAAATGCTGTCTGAATCATGCCAATGTTTACTCTTGCCTTGGGTGTATTGAGCAGTACCTGATTGTGTCCTTGAGGCTATCCGTGAGGATGCTGACTGTGAAGAGCTATGGAAGAAGTAGAGCGTGCATAATGGGGAGATGTGGCGGAGGTTGCCTTGGAAGTGAACTGGTCTGGCTGTCAGGTAAGGAGCAGTGCAAAGGCTATCCCGGCGGCGTCATTCCTCTATGTGACATTGAATTCAACACTGCACGTCTAGTGAGATGCAGTTGTCTGGAGTTCTTGAAAGTTTGTCAACCAGGTTCTGCTTTCCAAGATTCAGGTGACAATCTCTATGTGTTGGGTCTTAGCCTGGACTAAAATGTACTATAAAAAATTACTTTTTTTGTGAATATTGACCACTAGATCTCCTCTGTCAGAATATTACTGCCATACGATTTTTTTTTTTTTTTTTTACCTTTGAGCTTTTGTCACTTTTGTTTCATCTCCTGAATGATAAAAGCAAGCTGTTGGGTTTGCATTCTCTCCCTGTTCATCATCACCTACAGTCGCTTCAGTTTGGAAAAGCACATTAAACTTATTGACAGTATTCCTTTTTACTGCGCTTGGTGTGTCTAATGATAAATGCTGCTTCACTCTCGCCAGGTTAAATAGATCCATGGTCTTTGCTATTTTCGTATAGCCTAAAAGGCAAAATAAGTAGGCAATAAACAATAAAAGCCAGCAAATGAGGAGACTATGCCAGACTGTTCTAAATTGCAACCTTTAAGGTATTGTGAACTTAAGGAAAGGATAATAGAAAAAGGATGTCCTGTTTCTCATGTTTTGAAATCTGTCCAGATCTAGGATGGGAGGTTATTTTCAAAACCAAATATGATTGGTGCTGTGTGATTTCAGAGGTCAGAGTTCAGCATTCTTTAATAGCCAGATTTTCCATTGACCTCAGAGCGAGCTTTGTAGGAGAAAGGACTATGGGACTCAGCTCGCAGTTATTTCTGTTCTTTTTTAATAAGGAAAAGTCTTGGCTGGCTAACACTGTGCATTCTCCTGAAATACTGGTTCATCATTTACAGGGTAAATGTACTGTTTAATATTAAAGAAATGATTCAGTCTTTTAGTAGCAAAGTTCTTTCAGGTTATTAAGCTAGCATTATAATTCCTGTTCTACTGGTGTCACAAATGAAGTTCTGCAGGATGGTCGTGACCAATTAGCAATAGGTTGTGTCTTAAAAAGGCTCCTTTTAATCACTTCTTGCTATCCAGTTTTCATTTTTTTCAGTACGGAAGGAATGTTTGACACTCAGCAGATTATCAAATCACTGAACATTTTTCAGCTTCTTAAGAAATACTGCTAAGCAGGGTTCTTATCAATAGTAAGGTCTCCAGGATTGTCTATTCCTTTTGCCTTAATTTAGTGCTGGTATCTTACGTATAACATCTTTTTTTCATCAGTGTGTGATGTGCAGTGATACACAGAGGTGACTCCAGCTGAAAGGGGACCCAGAAACATTTGGGAAAGATGCTCTTTTAGAACAAGTTTGTAATTTAGGTAGGCAAAATAGTCCTAAGAAATACGTCTCTGCACACTAGAAGGTGGATCAACTAAAAGGAGGGAGGTGTTTAGTGTTTCATATCAGAATATGAATAGAAAAACAAGGTGGAGGTACGTGTTGGATTTTAAAATACTATTTTAATTCAGAAGACAGGCTTGACTGATGTTAAGGGGTGTTTGCGGGGTGGGAAAGGCTATTCATCTAGGTTTCTGAATCCAGGAATTAGCCCGGCTCCCTCCTCTTACAGCTGTGACAAATGTTTTTTACAGCAATGCTAGTGGGAATAACACATTTACAGATAATATGAAAAATGAAAGTAGATGAATAATTTTTGATAGGAGAGCTAGAGAAATTTTAAGCCAAAAGTGAAAATGGATATTTATGATGGTTCTGAGGAAGCTTTTAATAGTTGTCTGTTCCATTTCCCCCCTGCTATCTAGTGTGCACGATGCTGTAAAAACATGCACCTTTTTTGTGATAGAAGTGTCATTCAGAATTAAGAGATTTCTGGGTTTGTTAGCAAAAGCACCTGCATGGTTATATAGCTGGCCAGCGGCTGGAGCCTTCCTTTCCTAACACCTTCATCCTTTGGGTGTCATACTTGATTGTTTTACGTGCCGGCTGTCCGTCATCCTGCATCTATTCAAGTGATACCTTTTTTCCCTTGTTGATATTATACTGGTCTCTCCTTTATAGATTTGTTAAAAATATGATATTAATACTGAATTTAATATGAAAAAAAATCTTAATATAAACATAATCCTCAATGTATGTCTTTTTTTTTTTTTGAAGGAGAATAGTTTAAATGTACCTTCCTTCAGTCTGTAACCGTGGCTGTCTCCCTCCCTGAGGTGTGATAACAGCCTCCTGTTTCTGTTCTGCCCTGGGAGAGCTGCATCTGAAACTTCCACAAACGTATTAATAGCTTGTGCGTACAGCTGCTTCGGCTGCCACTTCCACTAAACGCTTTTCCTATTTTCATGTTGCTTTTGCTATGGTAGATTGCCTGCAAGGCTTCATTCTGAATCTGGGCCTTTAGCCAAAATAGAAGCCAGACACATCAAAGGACTTGCTCAGAGGATCACCAAATTGTACATTTAACTGGAACTGAGAGAAGTATTTCTTCTGAAACCATAGGCTGGGTATGGAAAATATTGTGTAGAGAAGGAGAGATTTGGAAAGGCTGGGAAAAGGTGTTATACTGGACAAATACAACTCTTTGCCAGGCTTTAAAAAAGGCATCTTGGCAGCAGTATGCTGCAGCAAGACGTTTAGGCATTAAAACTGGTCAATAGCAAATATTACAATTGCAAAAGGAAGCGTAGTTTATATTGTGAATAATCCAAAAACCGTGGTGTTGACAACGAAGTTTGAGAAGTGCAAGAAAAATGATTTTGTAGAGCTTGACTGAGAACCAATTTGAACTTGGAGCAGCGAGCTCCCAAAGGAGCTTGTGTAACACAGGTTAAAAGAAAAATGACACGAGCAAACGGTCTGTTGGTCTGCTAAATTGGTGCTTCAGTTGCCCATGGGCGTTCTCTGCTGTTGAACGTGGGCGGCGCTGGCAGCTTGCGGGGTGCGCTGTGAGTAGGACAGTGTGTACCTGCCCCGGGCCGGGGGAGGCTTTGGACAGCGGTTGTAGCTGAGAACGCGGCTGTATCGAGGGAAAGCACCATAAACAATAGGAACGTGGCATTGTACGTTTCCTAGAAATAATAGCAGCAATTTAATCTGGAAGCAAAAATGGATGTAACCTGTCCAGGGAAAATGAGAAGGAGAATCTTAAGAGTTTAAAGCCAGAAATAAAAATGCAGTTTTTCTTGGGAGTTTTCTGTTGTGTGACATTCTCATTGACTCTGTGACACTCAACGCTGTATTAATCCTCCAAATATTGTACTGCCCCATTTTGGGGGAGGAGGGATATAATATAATGTATCTGCAATCGCTTGGCTCTGTCATTACAAATACAGATTTCCCGTGCCCTGTCGAAGAAGCCTGGCTGGTTTTAGGGTAGTATTATTCAGGGTAGATAAAGGAGGTGATAAGTTTCAGAGGCTCTGGTGCAAGTCAACACTTGAGCTGTGCACCAGCTTGTTTTGTTCAGTGCTGTTAAGTTGGTGTCAGGCAGCAAACTGGGATCTGTCAGCCTTAGCTCTGGGCGATTACTGAACAGCATGGGAGCCTGGGAAAAAATATGGGTCACAATGCTGAACAATGGACAAATCTCACTGATGTGTCTCTGCTTATATAATTGGAGTTATAACAAGCTCAGGATCTGCTGCTTCAAGAGTAGGTATGAATCACATTCTCAAAAAAGGTTAAAAAATATATCTGCCCACCGATGAGATTGTCCTCTCTTGATTAGTGTCTTTATTGACCTGTCCTGTCACTTACTCTCGTAATCTATCTCCTTCTGTGTACGAAATACTGCACCAGGTCGAACTGTTAACTGCAAACAGATTATCAGGCAAATGCGTATGAAAAGCAAATACCAAAGACTGAACATCAGTCTTGATTCTGAACTTGCCTAAATATTTGTGAAACCCTTTCTCTAGTTCTATTCCTAGTGCTCCTGAGGTTACTCAGCAATAGTCTTAGACTCTGCTTACCCCTTTCCTTTTGTTCATCCGGCTCTTCATAAACATTGCTGTTCTCTGTTCAGACTTTTTCAGGTGTTTCCATTTTATGCCTAAATTTTAATGTTTAGTTTTCTCTCTCCTCTGGAGGGTACAGAGCCCCTGATATCTTAACAGACTGGCACACTTTCAGATGTGAAGGTGTGACATTTTTCTGCAGCATTAACAGCAGCGTGTTTACGAACACTGCTCAGGGGGATTTACCACTGCACAGCACTACGATACAGAGAAATAATCTTCCCAAGGATACAGAGACTTGTTCTTGCTGTCTTTCATACTGAACTGTTACTAGTGAGCCCCAGAATAAGCAACTCTGACCCATTAATGTGTGCATTCAGTCTACTTAGAAGATTAATTTGAAGCAAAACTATAGTTAATTTGTACAATTCATATTTACTCGTGATATTTCTTTTGAGGCAGTTTTTAAACTTTATAATACAAAAATATTTATGTTAATTTATTGTTTCAGTGTGTGCTGTGGATTAAATTCTGTGCTCTAGTCACAGAGCATGTGTGTTTACTACAATCCTTAAGGCTGCAGATTTAGATTTGATACTTTAAATTATAGACCTGCTTTTTGCTGTCTCTTTAAAGCTCTGTCTGTTTGGAGAAATGACCCAGGCTCCTTCCTCAGCTCTGGACTTCCTGGGGGAACACAGGAAAAAATAATTCCAGTATTCCAAACAGAGGACATACTTAGGCATCATATAATAGGAATGGACACTGCAACTCTCAAAATATCTGTCACTCTTAAAGTCCATCTGAATTTTTTGTGTCTTTATGTTTGGACCTGTGTTCCCCCCTGTGAAATGGGCGGGCGATTCTGTCATGCCTCTCAGGACTGTTACAGGGGAAAATGTCCTGTATATCAAATTATTCTGCCACTGAAGATTTGCAGGTTTTCAATTTGAAATTTCTCCTTGGGGAAATATTGCTGACATCGCTATTGCTCACAGATATTTTTGGTATACACGTTTAGGAGAAAATTTCTTTTTGTGTGAGTATGTAGAATACCTTGGTTGTAGCTCAATTCTAGAAAGTTATTGCAGAACATTCTAGACTAGGTAGAAAATAATAAAATGAAAGCTGTGAGAACAGCTCTTTCCCAAGACAACAAAGCAGTGTTGCACAGTGCAAAGGGCCTGTTCTCTTCTGTTCCTGGTGAACGTGACCATTTCCCTCCATGGCAGTTTGCTGGGTGCTGTTCCCCTTTGTTTATAAAATTCTACTGCGAGACCTTGATTCTTTTAGATTTAAATGTACAGCTAAGCAGCCTGGTCTGATTAAATAATTATTTTTCCCGAGAGTATTTCTCTTTGGTACTTTAAGAAGGATTTAAATGTGTCTAACCTGCTAGTAATGCACATGTGGTGTCATCATGTTTAAAAACCATGTTAACAAATCTGTGTTGGCTGGAGGTTGGGCTTTTCCTGTCAGCTGGCAAGTGCTTTGGGATACCTTTTGTGACTCACTTGTGGGTTTGCAGCTCGGATTACTCAGTATCTCAAATATGTGCTGTGAATGCTAATTTCACTTTATGTTCTTTCTCTTATGGGTGTGGAAGGAGGAGTGGAGCAGAGAAATCACAATAATTATTTAAGATGCACTTGTAGAAAAACATGCTAGAGAGTAATTTGGATCTAAAACTGGTACAGATTCTGCAAGATAAATTTTTGTGAATGTGTTTCTAAAAGCTGTATACATTTATATTTTTCTTTTCAAGCTTGTATTTTGCGATGCTGTCGTGTTCTTATACGTATCTGCACCCATTTGTGCATACTGATCAGTTGTCATTTTCTTAGCCTTCGACATGATCATCACCACAATTAATTTCTATACTTGTTAAACTTCGTAGATCATTGAATTTTAGCTTTTGATCTTCAGTATTTCAATTAGTTTACCCCCAAAGTCTTCCTCGCTGGATTTTAACAAGTTGAGTGACCTTTTCAGCTGGTCTGCTCTTAGCCATGTTCATGCAAGCAGTGAAGGACTGCTGCTTTCTGGTAGTACAAGTCCTCACAAACGGAGATGTAAGAGTTTCTGTGCAAACAGGATCCCCGGGGGATCCCCTGGGATGGTGCTGCGATGTAGGTGAGCGCAGGCAATGACTGACAATCCCCGCTCCCAGCAAGCAGTGCGCACATCCATAAAATTTGCCGGGGGCCTGGCAAGTGTTGCTGAAAGCAAAGAGAAGGGGTACAGCAGTGGCGGAGGGGCTCTGTTTGCACGAGAAGATAATACATTATGGTTTCTACACTGCTCTGGGTTGTTGGTTTTGGTTTTTTTTTTCCCCTTGAGTGTTTTTCTGCAGTTTCTTCTTTCAACATCAATTTGCAGTGGCTTTCCTGTTCCTCTTTCATGGCTCTGCTTGATCTTGTGTTAAGTAGCTTTCATTTCCCTATGTTAGATGCAACATTTCTGTCTCCCCTTTATAGCCCAGGGAAATATAAGAAATGACAGGAGCTAAAGGGTCTGTCTCAGTAGCCTGTCCCTGCCACTGTTGTGACTGCACTGGGCGAGATAATGGGAGATGGGGAATATAAGTGATATTTACTTCCCTGCTTTAGAGTCTGCCCCAGGGAGGTTACATCCATTCTTTGGAGGCTTTGTGGGAATGGCCTTGCACTTCACAGGAGAAGCCATCTCCTTCCCCGTGGGGGAGAAGCAGAGAGGAGCTGTATCAGGCTGAAAGACAGGGAACAGAGCTATCATCAAGTTTATCACCGCGCTCTTCTGTGAAGTTAGTACAGCCTGCCCTGTAGTGGGGATGTGTTGGTGTGAGAGAGTCTACAGGCGTCTGGCTGGAGCCTCTCTGCCCCATTCCCAGTGCTGCTGGGTGCAGCCTCTGCCCATCACCTCCTGCCCTGAGCACCCCTGCCCTGAGCACCATTCCTAGCAGCGCCGCGCCGGTGCTTTCAGGTTCTGCAAGGGAGGGAAAATCTGCATCACAACCCAGCCTGAAGGAAAAATTTGAAAAGGGCAATTTTACTGAACAACTATTGCTTCAGTCTTTCGCCCCTTGACTTAAAACCACATGAAAATGAATTATAACATAGAATTATTGCAGTCCTAATTGAGCACACTTGCAAACATTTGCTGGTTTTTTTGTTCTTTCTAATCTAAATTGAATCTGTGAATAATAATGATTTCATGATATGAGTGGGGAAAAACGTAACTCTTCTGAGTGAAAGTGTGACTATATGAAGTCTTACCGATTAGAACAACACTTAAGTGAGCGAAATGCTGCCACTTACTCCCAGAGGACAGTACTCTACCAGTGCTCCTTGTTCCGGAGGCTGCCTGCAGTGGGTCTGTGTAACAGGGATTCCTGAATTATGAGGAACTTGCTCTGGCCAAGCCTGCCTCCAGCTGTATCCTCAGTCAGTGGGAGAGGTGCAGTGTCACTTTTCGCTTGCAAAAACTTGGATCAGTTTTATCCTGTTGCTTTTGTTTCCCCATCACGCTTATGTCTGGTTAAGAAAACTGTAGAGAATGTTGAGGTAAATGGAGATCTTAGCCTGTTGTGAGGAGTCATGGTTAACAAAGTGAAATGTGTTTCATGTATTACTATGTCTTAGGCAGCTGATCCAAAGGGATCTGCAGACCTGTACCTTCCATAAACCAAGCCTAGAAAAGGGACCCGTGAGATTCTACAATTAATTAATAATCACATCTGACGATTTGTCTAACACAAAATTACATTGTAATCCATAAATTAGAAATTGCTGTATGATACGTATTCCTTCCCCTCAAAATGTGTTATGCATAATCTTTTCTAGCTAGTCCTAAGTGAATAATTGTTACAGATATTGTCACAAAAATCTGACTAATTCTCAGTACCTTTTCATTTTCCTAATCTTAATTAAATCTGTGACTGAAGAGGACACATGATGAAAATGGAAAAAATCACCTTGTATAAATCAAAAGCAGTGATATGAAATCTAACCGATCAGGATAAAAGTGTGTTTTGCATATAAGCTATTAAGGACCTTTTTCTTTATTCCCCCGCCTTTTTGTTTAATAAATTGAAGGGACAGAATCGCCGTTCAGCTCCTGAGGCAAACAGAGAGATGGATTCTACAGCGCGTACAGAGGCCTCTTGTGCCGCGAGAGCTGCGCTGCATCTGGTTTTCTGAGAGATGCACTGTGCTTCCAAAAAGCTTAGTCGTTTTTCTTTCTGTCTGTCCTCTGCTTCCCTCGGTGACTGGCCCACACACAAGACCCCCTTTCTTGCTCAGGGTGTTTTTGGCCGTAACCCGTTACCTGCTGCAGCCTACAACCACCCAAATGATTGTCAGACCAGATGATGACGCATCACGTAGGTGTAGAGGTTGGGGGAGTGGGGAAATAGGCTGAGATGAGAGCAGAGCAAAACCACCTCAAATCAGCCCTGCTGGCAGCTCACAGAGTAGAGATGCTAACTCAAGATTGGAAGCACTGTAGCACTTCACCCAGCTAAATTAAGCTCTCTTAATTAGCTAAAGTACATTATCTAATTGAGAAAGTTGTGTTTGTTTATGATGGTAGCTATGAATTCGTTACATGGTGCTGTATCGATTATAGGGGAAATCACACGTAAATTACTAATTCCAGTGGATTAGGCTTATGTAAACCTGGCTTTAAGAGGATGTCTAAGAGTTTGCAGGAGCTGCCTTTCTTAGTGTGAGAATCTCTTCAGATAAACTGATGCAGCTTTTCCACGTGCTTGGAGCCGGCTGTTGGTGTTAATCAGGCATGGCTTCGTTAGTCCAGGTCGACACCACTGCAAGAAGGACACTTGTACCCAGTTCTGGGTTTTTGCCAAGTTCTGGGAATTAAGATAGGAAGTGGTTTATTGTAAGCCAATTTGGCTATGTGCTGCTATAGTAAATTACAAGTAATGTTCACTTGATACACATTTAAGTATCGGAACAGCAAACTAATAAAATGAGATGGGATGTTCTAGAATTTTATATATATTTATATATAAACACTCATATTCAGTCAAAACACTGAATTAAGCTATTTTCCTGTCCAAACCCTTTAAAATAAAGAGAGATTCAGATCTTGAGGCACTTCGAGTAAGAAGAAGTTGATTTACTCTCAGCTTTTGAAGTTCTGGCTTAAAAAAAAAAAGAAGGTTCAGTCTGCTGATTTTAACTTATTCACCATTCAAAGCTTGTTCGGCAGATTTACTGTAGGCTGCTTTTGGCATAATTGGATTGATAAACAACACATACTGGATTGCCCCGTGAAATAAGAAAAGGAAAACACCCCTTCCAGTGACATCCGGTGCTGTGAAATTGCCGTTTTTCTCAGGTGTCTGGCTGAAGGTAAAGTTTTCCCTTAGAGAACTTCAGATGGGCTGTGTGGTACCTGGCAAATATTTTGGTCAGGATTCAAATTCCAGGTGCAGCTTTCCTTCATCTAGGGGAAGATCGATCCTTTTTTATTTTAAGATGCCATAGCAAAGGTTAACTTTCTCTCCTTGCAGGTCCCTTCGGTGCTGCCATGTAAGATATGGAACCAACATCTGCAGTCTCAATCGCTCCGTAAATGTATTACAAATGAGAAGGTTTAATGTCTTGAGCATTTTGTTCTCGTGCTATTTGGTGCAGAACACCACACGTTTTGTAAATAGTTGAAAATAGGAACATAATGAGGTCACCTAAGTTTGAGATCTCTGAATTTTTCATTACCCGGATTCGAAGTCAAGCATTGCTTGTGAGTATATGTCTTTTTGAATAAAGCAGGGATTCTCATTTTGTAACCCAGGAGCCCTTAACAGAGCAGGGCTTGGGGTCAGGGTCAGGAATAAGGAGTGAACAGGCTCCTTACCCCGGCCTCTCCCAGTCCTAGGGAGTGGGCAGTCATGGCTTCTAAGTGTTTAAATGTGAATTGTGTAATATTTCATAGCAGTAACAGATCCAAAAGTAGTCCAAGGAGAAAGATCTTAAAGTAATTTAGTTTCTAGGGGAAAATTTAATTTTAAATGTGTAATAAGACTGTAATAAGAAATAAAATGACCATCAGATATGTATCATTTTATAATCAGTGTCAGCTTTGCTACTGCAGATTAACTGCTATTACCTACCTGCTGAAATTCAAGGTTGAAAAGGCTTATTGTTGCTGAGCTAACTTCCAAAAAGCATTGTCCTGGTAAGAATACACCGTGTATTTGTATCAGTGTATTTGTACTGTGCATGCTGCATTTTCGGTGCTGCTGTATATCTGTGTGTATGGAGGTGCCTGAAGGCATAAGGCATTTGGACAATGCCCTTAACAACGTGCTTTAACTGGGTCAGCCCTGACGCGGTCAGGCTGTTGGACTAGATGACCGTTGTCGATCCCTTCAAACTGAAATAGTCCATTCTGTTCTAAATGCCTGTCAAGAGTAGGGCCATTTCTTAATTGCTCTTTAGTTTGGATTAAGGAGTTAATAAAAAGGTTTAATGTGAAGTTGCTAAGAGAAGTTTAAGGTAGGCTTTTTGGGAAGATTCGTTTTGAGCTAGGTTTTCCTCTCTGAGTCACTTCAGATTTTATGGAAATTTGATAATAGTGACGAATGAAGTTCTCTATTTACATTAGAAATAGTACAGTGTGTTGTAACGCCACAGGTTTATCTTCTCGGCCTGCTTTCTAACTGTCCTGCAAAAGTCCTGTCCTTTAATGGTGAGGAAGTAATTAATTCATTAGGATCGTGCACTTTCCATCTTTCTGGACTATTTCAGTGAATCTCCTCACTGGTGAGCAGAGTAAGTCCACGAAGGGGCTTAAGAGAATTTTGTGGCAGTTGAAATAATTCCAGCATGAAACTATGAGAGCCATAACCAAGCACCAACCAAAGGTCGATTTGAACCCATTGGCCTTATATTGGACAGTGTTTCTTTTGAAACGTTTTCTGTACTGGTTTTTAACCTTATATTTCGTCCACTTTGTAATATAGACTATATAGATAATGAAAGACACAAAAAAGTGGGTTTTTAACCTTATGTTTCGTCTACTTTATAATATGGACTATGTAGATATTGAAAGATACAAAAAAGTGGGTGTTTTTAAACTCTGAGCAAGACAAATTCAAACACTATGTTCAGTTTCCACTGTGGTAGTATCTGTGTTTGAGTGTTTTGTTTTGTGGGTTTTTTTCTTCTCGAACAATTCGGTCTTGTAAAAGTAATCTCCAATGTTGTCTACAAAGCAGAAGTTTTGTTGACTCAAGATGGGTTATCCTGGGGACTGGGAGCTGGTCCCAAGAGTAATATTTTTCAGAAAACAACACAAAAAAGAGGCAGTGACTCAAGAGAGCTTTACTGTAATCCTGAAGTGGGCAGAGAAGTAGATTTTTCCACTTGAGCTGTTTTTATAAAAAATCACTTTCTACCTTTGCACTTTGAAAGCATCAGCTGACGTATGTATCATTCTGTGTTGCAGTTTCTTTATTGATTGTCCTGGGCTTGTGACACTGTAGGCTTTGTATTCCACACTTTCCCTCACCTCGGTTTCTGAGCAGCTATACTTTGCTTCGGCAGAACTGTGGTTTTCTTTGTTATGATCCACTGACAGCAGAAATGTGAAAATTTGCTATGGGTTTGCTTATGTTTCTTATTCTTCTGTAAAACTCAAGATATTTTAGGAGAATCTGAAAAGCTTTCCTCCATCTAAGATGTATTTTAAAGGTAGATAAGGTTGATAAAGTTGTGCGTACTTTCTTTGATACTGTAAATGAGGACCTTCTTAGGAATCAATGTATTACTTGTAAGTTAATGTGTCTGTTGGAGAAATGTCATGTTATGTGCAGAAACTCTGGAAAAGGAGGTTAAAGAATTATTGAACTGATGGCAACACAGTGTTAATTGAAGTTTTGCTGGGGTGTTTTTGCTATTGAAAATCATCTTCTGGGTTAACTGATACTTTTTTTTAATTGAATGAAATCGTTTTTCTCCAGGATTAAGTTCATTAAGAGCTTATTTACTCACTTTATAGATTGAATGCTGTTAGGTAAAGAGCAGTAGCCCAGGAAATATTGAAGGGAAGAGACCCGTTTGCTTCTTATGTTGATTGCAGTTACATCTGTACAACTATCTCTGGGTTTAAAGAAAATGCATAAGAAACTCTGCAAGCCCAGGTCCAGCCACCAGCGTATGATGTGTTGTAGCAGGACAATCCTACGTGAATACGTGTCCAGCACACTCTAGTCCAGCATTTCCCAGGCGAATGTCTGTGCACACTCACCTGACAGTAAATTCAGTGTGCTGGCCAGTGCACACCTGGGCTGTGTTTTGAGAGGGTTTGGGACCAACAGTTGTTTCTTTAGTAACTTTGCTTTACAAACTAGACAGTTGCATAGTGAACTTCACGTAAGGTTACACCCTGAGGACCTGTAGAGCTGAAGTTCCACAAGTCCTGGATAAATGTAGAAAATACTCGCTTTCCCCACTTACTCTATCCCTGTTTCTTATGAGGTAACTGGGGCCACAGCATTCAGTACTGAAAACGTCAGAATTGAACATCCTTCATGGCTAAGAACTGGTGCTGTGTGTCACATCAACGTCTTGCAGCAGCTGAGGAATCTAAGAAACTTTGTGCTCTGAAAACTCCAACTTGTGGGCTCCTTATAGCATATAACATCTAGAATTTCCTCTGACAAATGAGCTTAAAAAAAAATTTTGATGTAGTTCTAAGTTGGACTGAAGCCAGATTTCCGACTGTTGAGATTTGCTATGAGTGAAGAATTCTGGCCAGTTCTGTCTCCAGATGGTTCTTTTAATTTTCTAAGAACAGAAGATGAAAGAAGTTCTTCTGTATTGTATGGTGTACAAGTACTAGTAAGCAACATGGAAAATTATAGGTCTTACTTTATAAACAGTTGAACTTATAGTGAAGAGAAGTATACTCACGTTCTGCAAATGAATGAGTTAATGAGGAAAACACAGTTGATTCATCTCTGGGCGCAGATGAGACCATCCTTCAGCTCAGCCAACTGCTAAACAAAATACATCATTCAGATCTTTGGGGAAACTGTCAGTTCTCGGGGGTAAAGTAATAATGAACTTACGTTTATGCATGAAAACTGAACTAAGCCTTAAATGTAGATTGAATTTGGATGTAGATAGAAGAGATCCAAGAGTTAGTGAACTGGTGGAACTTTGATAGACCTGGGAAAATGCAAGGGTGGGTTAGACTAATGTCAGAGCCTGATCACTTGACAGGTTCTGGAAGGCTGCACGTTTCCAGTAATAAAATATTAAAAAGAAGAACTTCTTTTTAGAGTAAACAGGTGTATATTTCCAGTCTAGCAAGTAACATTTTTTAACTTTATATGCTACCAAGGTAGGTGGGTAGCAGTGGAGGGAATTGAGAGTCACTTGTTTTCCTTCTACACTGGACATCTTTCGGGTGTTTTGTTGTTAGGGCAAGAGAGGAGCTCTGAGAAGGTAGGGAATAATGTATGGTTCTTCCTCTGTAGATGAATTTATAAAGTAAGAAAACAAAATTCCAAAATAAAAGGTTTTAATTAAGACACTTTTGCAAAAATATTAGCTATCTCTTTAATCTTTTCAACCTTCTGAATGTGAATAAAGTGATTAAAAAAAAAAAAAAAAGCCAAAGAAAAAACCCAAACACCTGGATTTGACGTGTTATCTCCTCTAGACAGAGAATCCTAAACACTTTTTCTAATTTCTTAGTTCTGGTGAGATAGCAAACATAAGTGCATCAGCACAAATAAATGCTGAAGAACCTGAGGAAGCAAGACTTGTGAATGCGTAACACCATATTGGGCCGTAAGTTACTGAGGGGTGTTATTGAAGGTGAATATTCAGATAGAGGAATTTAGTATAGTTTAATATAGTTGTGAATTTGTACTAATTAATATATTAAAACCCAATTACTTTGGTGACATTTCGGGGACCAAACTAAATAAAATGTCTATGGTATGTTAATTTGAGCTTATAAAAGGCTAATTTGAATATGTAATTTGGATCAATTAGAAGTCTCTTCTCAATTTTAAATAGTGATAATAGAAGTGTAAAAAAGCTGGGTAGCTGTTAGGATTAATTAAGAGTGATTAGTGTAATTTTTTAAATGCAAATGAGGTTCAAAATGTAATGATAATATGCATATATATAAACATGTGCAATATCTGCAAAAAGTCATAATTAATTTTTTTAAATAAAAGCTCTATTGATAGTGAATTTTTCATGATTAGTCCTTATTTTTGCCTGCAAAATAGGCAGAAAATAATAACATTTTTACTTTCAAAGAAAACTTCAGTTTGGAAACTCACAGAAACCAAAGTGGCATTCATTTTCTTCCAAAAAACTTAAGAGTAAAAACTGCAGGCTGATTTTTTTTTTTTTTTTTTCTTCAGTAAAGTTAAACTGGATTTAAGTCAGGGCAAATGAGGTTAAAATCTTCCCTTGAAATTTTAGTGATATATTCAGAATACATATCAGACTTCCATAGGAGCAGCAACATAGGTATCTTGAGCCAGAAAAAGTGTGTGAACGCTCGTTGGCTGTGGGTTTTGGGAGTGCTCACTTAGCCAGTGGAGGGGGGCAGGTCTTACGGTGAGTTTTAGGAGGGGCTTTTTTACAGATAGTTCTTTGGGAACTGCTTCCTGTGTAACTGGTGCATGGCTGGGATTGTACCAGTGTCACTGTTCCCTCTGCGGTGAGAGGATGCACGCATCGGCCCCTAAGCGCGTTTTCAGTTTTGGTGATGCACATGTGCCCTGCTGAGATACTTTTCTTCAGATATGTCTGATGAGGGTGCTTGTTGCCTGTACCTTTTTTTGGGAAGTAGCTGAATTTTCCTGCCAGCGGTCCAGAGTATTGAGGCTTCAGGCTGCTAAAGGAGCAGTTATCTACTACAGACGTCGCCAAGTTGGAGCTCTGGAATGAGTCTTTTCAAGATTATTAAAAAAAAAAAGAAAGCAGTAGAGAGAATATATTTTCTTCCCCTCCATCGAAATGTAAAATCTCAAGTTGTAAATGCTATTAATGAAAACCCAAGGGTGTATTTGGAACTACAGCATTTCGCATGGCAGCTTTATGCACTGCTGCTATGCCACTAGGCTTATTAAATTATAATTACAATTTTAAGAAAATTATTACAATAGGGTGGAAAACCTACAGAGTTCATTTGAGAAGAGACAAGAATAATTAGGGCCCAGATTATCATCAATGGAATTCAGCTGCAGTTAATTTAAATCCATGTTGGGTCATTCTTACATACTGCTTTTCAGAGACTACAGAAAAAAGCTAATCTTTATGCTGCAGCAAAACATGATTAAGATCACCCCACCTGAGAAGTTTGTTTAAAACGAAATTGCTGCATGTTTACGAGCACAAAAATGTTTACAGGCTACAGGATGTGCATTAAGTGTAGCTATGAGTTCAGTTGGCTTCTTGCCCTCAATTTAAAATAATTTCCTTCTAAACCATACATTACATCAATTCAGTTGTATATTAAAACAACCCTAGCAATACTGAAATGACTTTTAGCAGTGCAGATCTACAGGGAAGGGCACGTACTCACATTTCTTACTGTGGAAACCATATGCTATAGAAAAGATCTTGAAAATACAAGAGAAAGTAGTGTTTTCTCCTAATACAGTGGATTTGTGGCAAGTAACGATTTTAAAAAGCTGCAAATCGCAAACCTGTGTTTTTGCTGGAATCTCAACAGCGACAGATTTCCACCACAGCAAAGCAGGGGTTGCATTGGCAAGGGCCCCACCTTGCCGACCCAGCCTGCGCGTGTGCGGGGCCTTATGCCTGTCGCCATCCTCCTTCCTGGGAAGCAGGAATATAACTAAACCTCAAGACAGGAAAAAAAGATACCCTTTAAGCAAAACTAGAGAAGCAGCAGTTCATTCTTAGCACGTATTTTATAAGCTCTTTTATGGAGAAGTTAGCTTCAAATATTAGTCTTGCTTATCAACATGTAACACATTTACCTGTGTGTACTGGATTTGGCTTTAACATCTTTTCTGCCTTTTTCCTTTCTTCTTCCTGCCACTTTAGTAAGCACGATTTTACATTACTTCAAATATTCTTTGCCAGTGTCTTTGGACTGTGAGAATCATACTGGTTTCACCATCTACTGTTCTGTGGGGCCTACTGCTCTGAGGCAATGACCAGCAAATCGTTTGGTTGTTTATTGGGTTTTTCTGGGGGGAGGGAGCACAATGTTGGGGGACGGGCGTGTGGTGTGTTTCCGGATAACGTAGGCCTCTCTGAGGTACCCTCCTTTATTCTTATGTGAGCCAAACAGCATCGGTCAAACACCTTAAAGGGCTAGTGATATTATGGCCTGGATTTCGTTTGAAAACACTTACAATCCAAATAAAACAACCTTTGAAAACAATTTGAACATTACCTTTAACGAGAATTGGACTAGAACATTAAAAACTGGTTCCTTTTAAAATAACTAATTAAAAATTGCTTGATGTTATACATGTGCTAAATAGAACACTTAAGACAACTTATATCATCCTAAATTAAGTGTGCTGACTTTTAATTGTTGTTAGTTCTTCCTAACCATTTCTGACTAACATGTATGCTTCACTTAAAATTATATATGAATACTAGAAGTTGATTGCTGGGGAAACATGGCGTGCTTCATTCATGTATCATTTTACAAATCACTTAGAGCAATCTGCAGTCATTATGATCTAATATAGACTTAGTACCCTATCTTGGTAGTCAGTACAGCCACTAACGTGGCAGAGGACACAGGATATGAAGTATTACTGTCTGCTTTAAGGAAAATAAATTCATGTAACCATTCAACTATAGAAGGTATATTTTTAAATTGGCTTTATGGCCAAACTTGCAAGATGAATTGCTGCTGAAAGAACTAGTTACATCCTAGGAATAAAAAAAGGTAATCATGACCCAGCTTTCCAGTATCTGAAGGGGGCCTACAAGGGTACTGGGAGAGGACTTTTTACAAGGGCCTGTGGTGATAGGACAGGGGGTAATGGGTATAACTTGAAATCAGGGAGGTTTAGATTAGATGTCAGGAAGAAATTCTTCACAGAGAGGGTGGGGAGGCACTGGAACAGGTTGCCCAGAGATGTTGTGGATGCCCCAACCCTGGATGTCTTCAAGGCCAGGCTGGATGTGGCTTGGAGCAACCTGGTCTAGTGCAAGGTGTCCCTGCCCATGGCAGGGGGGGTGGAACTAGATGGTCTTTAAGGTCCCTTCCAACCCAAACCATTCCATGATTCTATGATTGATTCAAAAAAAACTAGTGTTGTGAAGCTCAGCTGATAACATGAGAGGACGATGCATTTTATTACTTAGTCTCATTTGTTCATTCACCTCTATATCAACTTAATTCAGTATAGGGAACTTTCCTGGCCTTAGTATGTTGCTCATGCGTAATAACAAATACAGACTATTTTTGGGTGTTGTTTTTTTTTTTAAAAAAAAAAAAAACCAAAGCAGATTACATGATCTAACTTTACTGTAAAGCTCTACTGTCTCTCAACGACTTCACTGTTTTTTCCTTGCAGTTTGAGGGCATGCTGGCCAGTGACCAGCCTTTAGTGGGATTCATGTCAGGGAAGCAGTAAATGCAAGGAAATAATTTTATGGACCCAGCCACAGGCTTGACAGGTTTACAGCCCTTATGTATTGGTGAGAAGTCATGGGCACTGTTTTAGGGTGCCTCTCCGAGAACCATGGGGTGATGTCATGTTTACATTTTCAGTCTGCTTGTGGACCATCTGAGAGATGGAGAATATATTAGCCCCTGTAATCCCCTTGGCAGCAAAGAAGGACTGAATTTTGTTTTGCCATCTGCTATATTCGCCCATTAAGTGGTAGCATTAATATAAAGTTGTATAAATGCTATTAGGGGCGTAAACTGACTTTTTGGAAGTTTTCTAGTTCTGATATCCTGGTCTGAAACTTCTAGAGTTGGTGGGATTCTATTCTTCTTCATTTCCATGCATCTCACTTTCTCAAAAGCAATTAAAATTCATAGTTTTAATTCACAGCTTTCCCTTAAATAAATTAGAAAAAGTCCAGAACATTTTTATTTTATTATGCAACTATTCATAAGTAAGTTCTGATAAATTCATACATGGACATAAATTTTTTATATGTGATCCTTCTGCATGACGCATTTTGAAGTTATGGTCTGTAGAGTTTGGAAGAAAACGTGAGCAGAATCTGAACAAATTTTGTCTGGTCCAGTCACATCAGCAGCATGGTCTGAAGAGCCCTTTTCTCCCATAGATTTAGCAAACATGGAGAGATGTTTCAGTATACACATGAAAGAAAGGCAAAAATCTGCAAACGCACACCTACAAGTCTCTCTGTTCTTACGATTGCCCAGTGCTGTGATGTCTTAACTTCAATAGAGATGTTGATGAGTTTAATAAGCAGCAGATGTTGATGAGCTTAATAAGCAACAGACATCTGGCCAGAAAGTCATGCTATAAAAAAATTCAGGAGGCTAGGTCCTTGGTGGGGAGTTTGGATCAGAAGGCAGTGAACAAGTTTTTTAACCTATGCACTAACTTGGGAACACCCTTGAATGCTGAGTTACTGAATGAACTCTATCTGAAAGTACTTATCTTTATAGGATCTTTTCATTCTACCTCTACTGCTCCAGAGACCTGTCACACGAAGCACACCTCTATTTCTAGATAAAAGGCTTTTGTTAACTCAGCAAGTTGTGGCTGGTTGAGATAATGCAAGGTTTTGATAGCAGTAAAATAGCCTTAACAGAAATGAAAGAGACTTCTGCCAAGAATCTTCATCAAAAGTTAGTTCCCATCACAAATTTGCCACCAAGTGCAATACTTCCAAGAAGACCACTTTAGAATTAAGAGGAGTTAGGTGTAGGTTAAAGCAGAATTGTCTCTTCTCAGTGTGGGTCTGCCTAGAGACAAAGATTGGAACCAGAAATCTATACTCTCCGAACACCTATCTTAAAGCAGCTTCTCTTTAAGATGGTAGGAAAATGCTGCCAAGAACTATTGATCTGGTGATCTGAGTATTCCTAAATTCTTAGCAAGAGCTGTAAGGATCTATGCAGAATAGAGTTTGTTACAGATTTGAGGGTCAGATGAAACTCCTGTGATACAGTCTGGTGGTTCTTCTCTTTGTCTGAGTGTGGGTCCATAACGTTTTCCCAGAAACTTTAAGACCCCTAAGAAGCTAACTCAGTATTCTGAAAATTCTGGCTCAGACTTTGCCTTCTGAAGCAATTAGGGTTTGAAAAGGGCAGAGGTGTTACAGTGGGTAAGTGTGCTCACCTCGGTAAGCCAGTTCCTCTGCTAGGGTCAGATTCAGTGACTACTGATGACTGTAGGAGGCTCCAATAAAAAGTAAAACCCAAACCACTATACCTTTTGATCAATATTTTCAATCAATTTTCATTGCTGAAGAAGGCAGTTCAGAAGCCCAACTAGGAACCATATCTCAAGTCAATTTTGGAACTTTGACATGAAAAATTTAATCGGATGATCTTCTAAAATGATAAAGGTAGATTTAATTACTGCAAAAATGTATTCAAACATCAAATTACAATCAATCGTTAGTGCATGGATTTTACTGATGGAAATATATTGAAGATTAATGTCTATAATGGCAAGGGTTTAGATCCATTACTGTGAGACAATATCTTGCAGATCAGTAAATTATGTACGTTATTAGTTCTTTTTCCCTATCTATGCCAAATAATGAGTTGCCTTTTATGATTTAACCTTGGGTGCAAAAGAATTCCCTGGCAGAGTGCGTGTACAGAGGGGAAAGCTGAGCAGCAACTCAGCCTGGTGTAGGTGCTTTCATAGTTCTTATGTAACAGAGCATCACAGCCTATCAGTAAACAGAAACAATACTGGTCAAATTGTATCAATTCAGATGAATCACAGCCAAAACTTTTCATTTCTTTTTTGGTGTACAAATATATGTTAAATCTCTCTCGTTAATACTTCAGGGTTGATGGGCAATTATTGGGATCTGCAGTTCCCATGTCATCACATGATCTATATACTTTCAAAAGAATCCAGAAAGAGTTTATACTACATGTGTGGGGTGATGAAATTCTGAACAAACTTACCTCTAAGAGTGGTTGTCTGCAATTTGTTCACCTCTGTTTTCCGAGGTTGAAGTCCAAACTGACTAGCCGTACATGACCTGAGGAAGCAGAGTTGCATCTCGCATCTCACTGGGTTCATAGAGTTCAAAAAGTTGATTATATGTTTTCAGTAGCAATTTTCCAGTGCAGTAGTTTACCATATCAATTACTGTACAATGGGAGATGTATAACAGTTCCTATTGCACAAATGCACAGCAGATATAATACCGCAATTTCAGAACTACCTTCTTTTTTTTCTTGCTTCACCTCCTATTTCTCAGACTTCTGTACCAAGCATTTGGGCTGTTACATCAGATATGTTGATTGTTAATTTGGGTTTTCCTACCCAAACAATGAAGCAATATGCATACACAGCATTAGGCTACTTAAGAAGCATACATTAAAGTGAAATGATATTCAGCAGCAAATATGGTAAATGACTTAAAGAAGAGAACATCACCTAGAATTCCTGGGAAATAGTCTTGTTCTGATGCAAACCTATAAGGCAATAGGGAATGGAACAAGTCAAGATGCTGAGATCTAAAATGGTAGAAACCTTTAATATAGGAGCATAGGATTTAAATAATCTGATCCAATTCTTCATGGGAACTGTGCAAAAGAGCCTTAGCCCTAAGGAGTGCACATGATACCTACTCCAAGCTCTCACCATACCCTGCAGCCCACAAAGCCACCTTCCAAGACCAGAACAAACCTAAAATTTTGGGGAGAAAGAAAAAAGCCCAACTGAGCCACAGGAGGAGAAGAGCTTAAAAGCCTATGCTCTGCTCCTGAAATGGTTGGGGAAATGCTAAGAGGAAACACAGGTGTTCTTAAGTTGATGACTGTCCATCAAAGCAAAAGCACTTTTTTGGGCCATGTAGTGACTAAATAGATATGGAAATACAAAGCATGTACAAAATAACAGAAGACAAGTGGTTTTTTTATACAGAGGATGATCTGCACTCTGCTGTTCATTAGCCTGAATGGATAGGAAACCTTAATCCCAAGGAAAGCAGGGAAAGAACTCGCAGAACAATTTGGTGTCTTTGTGTCACCCTATTACTCCCTCAGCATATTTCTCCATCCAAGCATCTAAGAGAAGACTGAATCTAAATTTTGCTGCTTGTTCTGTATAACTACAGTGAGATGCGTAATGAGAAGTTCAGTCCTCAGACCTTTATCATCTCAGGTCCTGCAGCTTACACTGACTTGATGAATCTTGTTTAACAACCCTCTCCCTATAGCTCTTCAGAATGCTATACATGTATAGTGAGCGATAATGAAAAGCAGCATAGTGTTTGCTTTTGTAATATATCCTATAATTTACATGAACTTATCATTATCTGAGCATAAAGGATGTGCAGAAAAGTTCTGTGCTGTACTGTCTGTCCTTTACTCGGTAATTAAGAGTGCACTGATACAGATGTATTGTAGGCAGATATCGTCCATGTCCTGACAAAGAAGCAAAATTATTCATCTAATCTATCATCATGGGCATCTTGAATGCTAACGAGAGAGCTTCTTGATCAGAATTGTCAAAAGACACTTCCACTGCTCTCCTACCAGGGAACATCTTTGCTGCTATACGCTGTCTTTCACATGAACTACAAAGAATCTCTCCTGCTTCATTTTGCATTTTTCTGGCCATGAAGAAACATAGTACTATAAACGTGTCTGTCTTTTCTTCCTTCCTTTATCTGCTGAATAGATTTTTATAAAGAAGTCTTTCATAACTTTGTAACATCGTTTTCTTAGCAGTATAATTCTTAAAGCTGACTTTTTAAAATCCACACAATTCTGTCAGTTGTTCGCTTCTGCCCCCGTGGTAGAGAGCCTAGAGTGGCTGTTCCTGGCGTTTAAAATTTTGATTCCACTAACTTCGAAGGAGTTTAGTCTGATTTATACTGTAGGTATAATAGCAGACTCGGGCTTTATGATAATAGACGGTAATGTGGTGTTTTTACGTAGCTTAAACCTCGGTTCCACTCTGGGATGCGTGTGTAAGTTCCCATTGACATTGCACACACTGTGAGCATCCTGGGGGGAGAGAAGGTTTGACCCTGAACTGGAGAAATGACTCAAACCACCGCAGCTACTTTTCTCTTTTATGGGAGATTTTATCACACCCAAGGGTATGCAGCTTTGTCATCTGGGAGCTGTGTGCTTTGTAACCTCAGCGAGACATGAGAATTTATAAACTTGGCAAGAGTTTCCAGTATTTCTGCCAACCCTTGTTCGTTATTCAGGGGGCAGGTTCTGTTGCATATTTCAGACGTACTTTCAGGGTGATCTACTTGGGGCTCAATTAGTTGGTCTTAAATTCTTGTTGTCCTGTTTTAATCCCTAGTGATAACTCAATTTTTAATACAGTGTTTTGTTTCTATATTAGATTTTCATAAATTAGTCTCAAGTTGTAGTATTGATTTGGAAAATGCAGTAAGTGTAAATCTTCCTGATTCTCATGTATTTTGAATGCTGTGAAGGTAAAAACTGAGCCTTATAATTTGGCCACATTTTGGAGAATTTCTGAGTGACAAAGAAACTACCCAGAAACCAGAATATCACTTGTAGCCAAAATTCAAGTCCCTGCTAAAGGTCAAAGGTATACTGGACTAGAACACCTCAACAGAAAAGCTGTGAGCATTTTTACCATAGATAAAGAACGTATTTGTTTCCTAAATTCTTTCCAAAGTTTTTCAAAACTGATACCTGAAACTTTTTAGAAAGCAAATACTGCAGCAGATACCCAGGGTGGAAAACTTCAACCTACCAAAGTTACAAACTATATAACTTTGGGTCACACATTGGGATCACTCAGGCTACTTAAAGTCTAGGTAGCACTACCACCTCTATCTAAAGTTTATACAAGAATTATTCTTGTTCTGTAAGTAGAAACTGGTGTACTCACACATACGCTTTTAATAACTCAGCTACAAGTTTGAACACTTTATACTCAAACATATAATTTTGGGATGATGACCCAAGGTGTCAGATGTCACACTGTTGGAGATGCTTCCCCATCAAAGGCATCTGGGACTCATCTGGCAACTCTTTGGACAGTTACGCTGGCAGCTTGAATGTGCCTCAAATGGCCTTTGAGTTTGCCTTGAATTTGGTATTAGCGGTTACAGTTGGACTGATCATCTTAAAGGTCTTTTCCAACCTAAAACATTCTATGGTGGCTTGACCGTGCCTCGAGGTCGTTAGTGTGGGTAGGTTGTTAACAACCTTTCTGGGTTGCACTATTCTCCTGACACCATTTTTCTCTTATTTTGTGCTCTGAAGAACCAATGCATTTTAATTCTGTTTGTTTATAAGGCCTTGCATAAATTCATTGATGAGATTTCCTCGTAGATCTTCTCCTTGATTCTAAAAGCTCAATTGCCCTTGTTGTGAGTTATGTTATCAGAATACTAAATATGTCTGGGGTGATGCACACCTTTAAAGTACACCGAGATCTATTTTTCTTTGAATTTGAAGGAACAAGACAGAACTTACATATATAACAGCACGTTCTCATGTGGAAGCCTTTCGCTGTAATAAATCCTGCTAAAGTGTGGAAATCCTCAATACATACTATGTTGAATTTATTCAGAATAATTAATACACAGAATATTTCTTTTTATTCTACAAATATCTGTAGATTTTTTGCTCTGTCACTTTCAGTCTTTTTATTTAATCTTATTTTTAAATCCACGTGTGCTGAGAAGTCGGATACTGGCAATGACGTAATGGTGTCCTGACACCTCATGAGAGCTTTAAGATAGTGCCAACCAACATCCCTTGTGGCTTAGGATAATGCTGTTCTACCTATGGTGCTTACGGTAACACCTTTTTATGGTCTGTGCAATTCTTGTAAGGGTTTAAAAATACCAATCAAATATTAATGATAAAATCCTGTCATGCCTTTAAATAGATAAATCAATAAGAGTAACGTTACAGCGGTCTGGAAAGGTTTCAGTTCAGCAGAAGTGTGATTTTTTGAACAATTATGAGTGAGTGATGCCAGACATGAGCCTGCAGGGGAAAAGAGGGATGGTGACACGAGCACAGAGATGCTTTGGGGGAAGGCACTGTGGCACCGTGGACGCTCCTGGCACTTCCAGTGGTCTCCAGTCCTGTTCTGTGCATGAGACAGCTACTGGAGCCTGTGGCCCATGTTACTTCCCCGTTTTCATAGAATCATAGAATGGTTTGAGTTGGAAGGGACCTGAAAGATCATCCAGTTCCAACCCCCCTGCCATGGCAGGGACACCTTCCACTAGACCAGGTTGCTCCAAACCTCATCCAGCCTGGCCTTGGACACTTCCAGGGATGGGGCATCCACAGCTTCTCTGGGCAACTTGTCCCAGTGTGTCACCCTGTTTTCCCTGTACCTCAACATCGTTCCCTCTTTTGTTATAATTTACAGACCCAGCTTTATGAAGGCTTTGGGTTGCCATTGTTGCCCAAAGAGGCAGAGGGGTCCACTGTCCCCTTTTTTCAAGCAGAGGGGATTTGAGCAGCTGCGTGGTCACCTGGCCTGATGGGCTAAGCTGGGTTTCCAGCAGCAAGAAAATAAATGAATTGTGTGTGGTCTGAGTTTGCCATATTGGCTGTGTTCCTGGGTACGTACCTATGGTTCGTACGTACCCATGAAAACTGACTTTGATGGTAATTGGATAATTTCAAATTCAGTTTTGAAATCACTGCTTAACGCTGCCGCTCAGCAAGGCGTAGCAGGCGAGCTCCACCTAAACAAAACACAGCATCACTATTCTGCATTCCGTCTCGGTGTGCAAGCTATTTACTGCTGTGCTCTTTCAAGTACATGAAATAAAACTTGATGAAAAATAATTTCTCGTTTTCAGAGGAGTACTTCTTGGTATAGTTAGGTATGAATAATTACCTGTTCTGAAAGGAGTACCAGTAGGCGATGCAGCTGGTTGTGTGAAAGGTCTGTGTGGTGACTGCTGGTTTGTGCATAGGAACTTGCACTGGGAGATGTGTTTTTTCTGTGCCTGCTTTTATAGCCTGGGGTTATTCTGTTCTTCGATGCTGGAGAAAGAACTCGTTAAAAAAAAATACCTGTAAAAATGTTTGGAGTTTTATTTTTATTTAGAAAATGCCATTTCTTTGATACCAAAATGGTCTAATGGATTTTAATTTTGTAGTGTATCTCCCCCAAGCTGGTTCATTTCAAATTTTTCTGTGCACCAGGAATTGCAGACTTTGACCAGCTCCAGCTGGAAGGCTCAGTTCCTTGAACCTTCATTAAGGTCAAGCAAGGTTGCAGGAGGCTGCATGGATGAACATGGAGCTCCTCAAGAAGCTCAGACATAAGAACAAATGCGGAAAGGTAGCATCAAGAGATCACAGCAGAATCAGGCTATCTGGGGGGAATAGAAATTTAGGAATCTATTTAGTAATAGAGTTTTAACATGCATGGGTGAGGTTAGGCAGGCCTCTTGCCGTGCTTGCTTTACTGCTTCTGCACTGGGCTGACCCGGTGTTTGAGCCAAGCTTTTGGCTCGATACCATGTCCAGTTACTGAAGATGTTAGTTATGAAAACTGAAATTGGATCTAGTAAACCTCCAGTGCGCTTGATGACATTTGGTTGGAAGATGGTGTAATTAAGAAAAATTTATCTATTTTCTAGTTCTTTAGAGACTCGGGCTATGGATAAGTGACAAAACTTTAGTCTATTCAGAGCTACTTTAAAATGCTGGCATTGCAAATCTTACTTGGCTGCCCCGATAATGACTTTATTTTTCATTAGTGGAATTATGAAAAGGTTCTAACGCGTGTATCTGTCAAGCCTTGTGTTGTTTGCAGCTTGCCGGGAAAAAAAAAAATGCCTCTGGGCTCGGATAAAGCCACAATCTTATTCAACTTGTTTAGAAATAACTTACCTTCTATTCCTAACTACTAGCTGCAGACAACATAAAAAATAATGTACTGTTGTTGACGGATCATGTGTCCATGGTCTAATTACCTGTTGTAATTTATTAGGGATGCCATACCTATATTAATCTGATACTATATTCTGCAAAGAATACTTTTCCAGAGAGAAAAGGGAAGATCTATACTATGTTGGACAAATTTCCTCTTATGTCTTTAGTTGTTATTGTAATTGGTGTGGGAGAAATCATGACAGGCGTGGGGGGAAAAAACAGCTACCCACAAAGTCCTGTGATAGATTGTGAACACTTGCCTCAGGTGGGAATAGGTAAAAAAGGATTGTTTAGGGTAAAACTGAGGTGGAAAACACCCATGCAGTGCTTAAAGAAATAAAAGTCTTTGCTTCACTCTTGTCTCTTCCTTGTAGTTTTGCACAGATTCTCCTCCAGACTTACACGGATTCTGCTCAAGCCTTCATAGCGACGTTATCTAGGTGCGGGGCAGTCAGGGCTGTTGTGTGCCATCTGCCGGATCTTATCATGTTTGGCCTTCGCTTGGATTGTTGGATGTTTTTAAATCCACTTCTGTTGCTTAACTTATTTAAACAGGAATCCAAAGCTGTGTAAGTGTGAACTTTGTGAAACCATCTGAAATAGGCACCTGGCGTGCTAGATATTGACCGTGATTTGGGGGGGGGAAGAGCAGAAATAGTAAGTGCTTTCTAGTCTTTTTCTAGTCTTCTAGTCCACATTTTTCTTGCTGTCTTTGACTGAAGGTTATGTTACTGTTTGTGTGGCTGTTGTGGTGTTTCTTTTCCTTTTTTACTTTTTGCTGGACAGTTCATTATTTATACCCAGGGAGGGATGTTGTTAGCCACCTACCTTCTTCAGCTGCTGGTATGTAATTCTGTGAGGATACCCAAACCATTCTATGGCTCTCTGCTTGTTTTCCTTTGTATTCAGAGGAAAAATAGAACTTCCCATGAAGCTTGGACCCATATTAGATAATCTCAGGCTGATAGTTTTCTTTCAGTGGATTAGTATTGGAAAAAATAGATGTTGCATTAAAGAATGATGCCCAGCTTCATTCAGGTTTAGGTGATGTTCAGCTCCATAAAAACAAAGAAATTGGTCCCTGCCAGCTGTTTAATAGCAAAGTATCTTGAAAGTCATTGTCATTCTGCTTACAAACTCCGCTTCTTTGGAATATTGCAGCATTTCTTTTTGCAGCATCTTTCCTGTTTTAGCCAAAAGCAAACGACAGATAATGCTAGGGGTGGTGCTGAATTTTAATTACATTCTTGGTCAGCGATGATTTGCTGGTGTTGCCAAATAATCTTAGTGGGTTAGATCACACAGTGGGGGCCATATATCACAGAGATGAAAGTCTGAAGGAAAACTTCAAATCATTTTGTCTCTTGCCTGCTGACTTGGAAGTTTGTTACTTCTTCTTGTGAATGGGTTCAGCTGGGTTTGAAATCAATCTTCTCCCCTTTAGGTCACATTCATCTTTTCAGTAAAAAGGACCACTGGGATCTGTTGGAAAAATTAAGTGTTTTACCTAGGATTAACCAGGATAAACTATTTTTTCTCGGTGATTTACCACTAAGATTTTTACTTGACCATTTTATCATGTAAATTATGATGAATGCTTCTGTACAGCTTTGTGTTTAATTCATTAACATGGTCTGACTGTAACTGAGGTCTGTGACCTAGAGTGCCTGTCCAGCACTGAAGACGCGAGGGATGTGAGGGACAGAAATCTTTGCAGTTGTCTTGACAGCAAATACAGGGCTTTGGTACCCTCCTTAGAAATAGAACAGCCTTTCTTTTGGCAACTGCGTTGTGATTTGTTGTCATTTATGGAAGTAATAGATTCCAGCTCGATTTTTAAAAAAATGTTTGTTCATTTGTATCACACACCAAGGACTGCCTTTGTCAGTAGAAAAAGGCCCATTCCAAAGGTCTTTCTATGCTGAGCAAGTTTTGATGCGATTGTTTCCTAGGCAAACCCAAATGACACTGGGGAAGTAGGGTGATTTCAGTCTATCACTTCAGCTCAAAATTCTGAAAATGTTGATCTTTTTCCTCTTTTTAACTTGAGCACATTAAAATGAAATTATGGAGCTGCTTCTAAATTTCACTCTTAGCCCAGCTGTATCATTATGCCCAGCTCATGTATTAGAGCAGCCATGGTCCCCTGTTTTTGGAATTCTAACACAAAGCAAATTGTTTTAACAGTATAATCAGCTGAAGCAAAATCCAAGATTATGATCCTGTAGTAAGTGGAGAGACCTCAGACCTCTCCTTATAGCCATCAGGAGTTGGTATATGGATGCTGAAGGAAGGAATCATGAGTATGAAAGGACAGTATTAAGCTTTCTGTTTCCTGGTGGGTCAGAGGGTGGCAAGGTATTCTAGCAAACGTGAAAACTATGTTTTCATTGTCCTGCCTTCCTGCTTGCCACGTTCAGAGATAAAGACTGTATCATTGTGAATAAGCTCCCTGAGTCCACTCAAAGTGCATCAGCAATTGAAGCTGGATTCAATGGTCAGTGCCCAGCTGCATACTTGGATCTGTAGCATGTACGTTTTAGTTATTCAGGCACTTGTTATTCACTTCGTAGCATTACTCACAACAGGCCCTGCAGTCATGCTGTCCATTTGAAAGTGTTTCCAGGGTAACATATATTTTTAAACTGAATTGCAGGATCAGAAGTGTTAGGGAATTGCTGTTTTAAACAACAGAACAAAAAATGTAATGGTGAAGGAAATACAGCGCTTTGAAAATGTGAAAATAAACATCCTGCAGACTCTGGATATGATGTTGTCGAGAGCAGTTTATGAAAGCAGCTTTGTTACTGAAGTAGCAGTAAAGCCTAATAATTTTTAATAGGCCTATAAATCTCCCCTATGATATGCAGCTCCTGTAAACACTTCTTCCATATTTTTCCAAGAATTTATGCACTGTTGTTAAGTGGTGTTAAAGAGACATGATTTCCAGAGCTAACCCTTTCCCTCTGTAGGCATTGCTGACTGACTTGGAGGTGGCTAGAGGGAGTCACGAGTGGACAGGACAGGGCAAGAAAAGTAAACTCCCAAATGAAAGTAGCCTGTAGATTTTTTGCATGGAACCTGTAGTTTCATATGGGCTATATATGAAACCCTGCAGATTCCTTCGGCTGTCAGGTGGCCCCACAAGTAGAAGGTAGTCGTTTCTGGAAAAACAGTGGCTGTGCTGGCACTGCTCCAAAGGGATGCAAAGTGCTGGAGCTGGAGGGCTGTGCTGAGACCCAGCAAGGCTGTAGCATCCTTCCTGTGCAAGGGTGGAGAAGGGAGTTCGATAATGGGTTTGGTAACTGGCCTGACAGGGACTTGTAGGTGGTGCAGTTGCTGTAACAATGGGATTTGGCAGGAGATGCAGATGGAGACAGTGGATTAAATAGGTTGGTAAACGCAGACTAAGTTGTTTTTTTTTTTAATATACAACCTGATTCTGAGAAGAATCTGATTAGTCTACAGGCATAGCACAGCGATAGCATTCCTTTCACCAATACCCCTTCTGCTACTTAGCATGAGTCCAGCCTAGCTGCTCAGTGCTGAATCTTGCATGACTGCCTGCTGAGCCTGTGACAGAAATGCTGCTGAACACAAGGCGAAAGGCAGAATCTGTTCTTTCTTTCCGTAGAGATCAAAATAGGTCTCATGCTTTGGGAACTGGGGATTCCTAGTTTCTGTATTGGAAACTAGGATTGGGTCCCCTATTGCTATTCCTCGTGTGCTGTCCTGTTGGTCTGCCTTTGCCTGTACAAAGGATTTAGGTATTTTGCAGAGATGTTAACTATCTTGTGATGCCGCTTTCCTGTGGTGTGGAGTGAGGATGTGAAAATGAGGATTTCTGGGGAAGTCCCAGGGAATGGCAAACAGCCACCTGCAAGTCCTGCAGGCTATGTGCTACTGGAATGGGATGGAGAAAGTCCACATGGCTGCTCATCATTCATATTGTGGCCATATCCAGCCCTGGATTTGACAAATTCCTTCTTTATTCAAGTTGTACAATCCCCTTATAACAGGACTTGAGTTTCAGGAATCTGGAACGAAGAATGAAGTACGTACCGGATTTGTAGCAGAGAGTGCAGTACTAAGGGACTTACTGTGAGTGCCTCATAGCTCTGGGGGGATTCTGGGCCCAGAGCAAAATTGTTGACTTCCTTATAACGAGAAAATTTAAAGCCTAGTTCTGTACTATGATTCCCCTTTCAGACTTAGATTGGTAGATGTAATAATCTTGATTCACTAAAGACATGAGTTGCATAAAATATGACAGCCCTCAGCCCTAGCAAGATGTATTGTCTCCCTGGGATGCATGTTCTGAATATTTTCAGGTAATGATCAAATGGATAAACCTGTCATCAGTGAGTAACTTTTCTTTATGTCTGCAGAAAGAATTAGTGCAGGTTTCAGTGTCTGGACTGCTCTGGTGCTATTTATATTTCAAGGTCTTTGGAGTTGGATAGAAAACAAGGATCAGGATGGTTTAAAGAATTAATTTCTACAATGAGGTTTTCTTTTTTTTAAAAAAATATTCTGTAAAAATGGTAAACCATTCCATACAGACCTGAGTAGGAATCCTATTCCCCAGAATTATTTTTATTACATTTTAAATGTGAGGCTATTAAAAAAATAGCTTAAGATGCCATATTGCTTTGTACACGGTGTACATGAGTAATTTCAGCCACTGTTCAAGTATAGCTGTCCCCTGAGTGGAGCACAAAGCCAACCACAAAATTTGCCCACGGGTATAATGTGGTTTGAGACACATTTTGAAAGAATAGCATTAAGCAGTGATATACCTCCTGAGCTGTGTACTGAGGTACTGCCTTGGAAAAATTGCTTGATGAAAGTACAAGGCCTTGGCAGCGCTTTAGGTGTGAGAATCTCGGGGAAGGTTCTTGGCACAGGGGTGAATTTCACTCTCATGCTTGGGGGCTTAGCAACGCCTGGCTCTGTTTGTAGAAGAGAGAACAGCCATTATTTTAATGCTCATTTGAAAGAGATTCAGAACTGAAGACTAAGAGCATCTATCACTTTCTGAGTATCTGTAAACAATCTCATGATTTACATTAAGATAAAGTTGTAGAGTAGCACTGCATCATGCTGTACGTGTGGCTTTCTGGTTGAGCGCCTGCCAAAACAGTTAATCAGATCTACTGGACAAGACCCAGCTGGGAAAGGTGAAGATTTGCTCTATTTTTTCTAAACACACTTTAAGCCTCTCTTGTCAGACACATTTTGTAGAGAGAGCTGTGAATTGATGATGATGGTGGTGGTGCGGATGAACTGTGCAGGCCCATGCTGGAGAAAAATGACGTGAGCTGTGCAAACACAGCTTTATATGCTCTCCAAGCAACACACAATGCTGGGTTTGGAATGAAACGTGAGCGAGGCAGGGCAGGCCCGGGTGTCTGAAATGTTAACAGTTTGTTTCTCAGACAATAAATGACCTAAGGTGAAGTCTGGGTAAGCATATAAAAATAATAATAAATGACTTAAGATGGTTTTTCTTGGTGAAAAATACAGTAAGATTCTACTTTTTTTATGCTTGTATTACTTTGTAAAGAAATTAGACTCCTCTCATTCTCTCCACATCCTCACATGTTACAGCAATTTGAAACAAATGATGTAAATTATTTTATTTTTGCATGCAGAAGTGAAACTCTGGCCCTATCCTAAGACAGTAAATTTTTTTTTCCATCTGAGAGCTTTGTCTTTTCTGAAGGCTGCATTGCTGGCAAGCTAGAATTAAATGCTATAGTTTGAACTGCAGTTTTTAAGGACCAAGCCTACAATGGCTTTAAAAGTCATACCTAGAACTAGGAAAAATTTATAATTGTACAGCTTAGCAAAAAAGATAATAAAACACTAAATATGAAAAAAAAATTAAAATCTTCAATTCTCCTTAAAACATACTTAATGTTCCACGTTTTTGCTGTCACTGAGCTCTAGTTAACCTGCTGCTGAGACTATCTACCTCTTCCTTAGAGTCTGAATTTATATTATGCTCAGTTGTTCTCTGTTGTAGTTTTGGATGGCGTTCAGGGTACAGTAAAAACATTGCATCCCTCTCCTGAAAAACTAGTGGCATCTGCATTTCATTTGCCAAGACACATGCTTTGGTAAGTTAACTGACTGAGTAGTCTGGCGCAAAGGGAAAGGAATCTCAACATATGAGGAAAATCTAAACAAAGTAGGAAATGTTGTCTGCCGTGAGCTTTCGCGTGAAGCATCCTCTGGCTGTTGCGGCTAAGCGGGCGCTGCCGCACGCCTGCGGGTGCAGGAAGGGCAGCCCGGGGCTCACAGTCCTGGTCTGCCTCTCCCATCACCTCACTTTTCCCATGTTGCACGAGATGGAGCCTGATGCCGCTGTTAGAAGCGCATCACGCAAGTGGTTGTTAGGTGCAGTTCTGATTCAGTTCCTCCTAATTTCATTGCTTGTGTTTTCCTTAAAAGCTCTAAGGAGCCGTAAAACCAAACCCAGTCATTCAAACGCACTGAGGTCAGCAAGCGCCGGGGGAGTAGTCAGAGCAGGAGGGACCCCCTCGCACTCAGTGTCACTCCTGGGGATTATGTGTGTTTAAATCTTGGGTTGAAGACTCCTATTTTGGCTTTTGTCTGATTTTTCTCATTGTTTGATAAAGTACAGGTATGGGTTGAGAATGCCTGCTTTTTTTTCCCCCTCAGAGTTGATAACTGTGCTGGTTTTTACCGTCAACTAGCTACACATCTGCCCCTTTCAGCCCAAACACAGGCTCGCTCATGCAGTGTATTTCTGGTGTACCCCTGGAGCTTTCTCTGGATTTCATTCTGCTGAGGTGTGTTTGTGAGAGAGAGGGCAGTTGGGTGAGCCACGGACACAGTCACAGAGCAAGCATGGGGACTGTGGACCCCGGGAAGGGAGCGCTTGGGTGAGGAACCACGGGAGTGCCATGGGGCATGGCCACAGGCGTCGGAGGTGGGACTGGGCATCTATTGCCTCCAGAACTAAACAGCAGTTAATTATGGAAGTATTTGGCATCATCACAGCTTCTCTTCCAAATGGAAACAATCTCTGAATTTCTTTTTCCCCTGTGGCCCATAGGACATAGTGCAAGCTGAACTTCTTCCAGGCAGTTTGGCTAAGATCATGATTGCCAGGCTTCTTTATTATTATAATTTATGCTGCAATCTAATTCCTAAAGTAACAGTAATAATAATTCAGGCAGTGACAGACTCTTAATTAAAACCACCATAGAAGACTTCAGCTTTTAGCCCCTTCACTCTTCCTGCTATCAATACTTATTAGAGTGCAAGAGTTTGCTAAGATGAGGTTGAAACAGCCCGGTGACAGCTATGAGAGCGGAACACACCCTGGATCGCTCCAGGTATGTGCATGGATCTCGCTAAGAAAACAGTAAGCATTTCCATCAGGTTTTTGTCTGGATTTTACTGATTTTAAGGACATTTTAAAAGTATGGAAGCTGCTAGGTGACCAACAAAACTTCACAGTAAGCAACTGTCTGATCTACATCCTGGCAGATTAACTTTTAGACCCGTACTGAAAGTGATGAAGGAACCTTGAGCAGAAGGGGAGACTGTCAAGTGTGGAAAACTTCCCGAGGGACTGCAGCTGGCTCTTAGCCAAAGTCATAATAGAGTTACCAACACAATTCCACTCTAGACTCTTGGGGAAGGGGTGTGAGCTCTCACACTTGATGGGAAGCAGCATCTCCATTGGAGGGTGGGATACGAAGGAAACCTGCCTATTTAAATGGTTACCCACCATTTCCTACTCTGGAGCATTTCGTTCCTTTCCAGGACACAGTGATGAAAAAGGGTGAAATGGACCATTATCGTGACTCACATGGCAATTCCCATTTGGCCTGTGTAAATCAGGAATGAAGCAGTCATGTGAACAACTTCAGTCCGCTGAGGTAGCAAGTTCCTTGTTGCTTTATTTTACTCTGAAATTCATTTCAGACACAAGTAGACTGATAAGCAGCTGATGATGAATAATTGAGTTAATCCAAGAAAGCTGTGGGGCTACATCTATCGCAGTAGGTGCACAAATGAATGCATGCAAATCCCTTCCTATATCAGGGTGGATTATCTCATTATTGTCAACCTTCTGAGGCTTCTGTTTCCTTAGGTTGGCTGGGTGGCATTTCTTGTTGTGGGGAAGAGTCACTTTCATTAACTGCTTAGACTGAGATGTGAAGCAATGTAGCACGAAGTGTGTTGTATAAAAACATACACCTTTAGTAGGAGGAACCACTTTTTAAACTGATGGAAATACTGAGTAAGAGAAATGTTTCTCAAGCATGTAAAAATACAGACTTTGTAATAATACGAGTGTGTGCATTAACGTAGATGAAAGATGTCTGCTGTAGCCTTGTCTTCAGTTCATGCTAACGATATTTTCATATCAAAATAATGTTATTTGTTGCTTTCTAGGTGAGTAAACCAAAGTCAAAATAGGAGTTAAGCAGGTTGGGAGGGAAGGATCTTTTCATCCCTGTGTTTTCCCTTTCCTAGGAAGAGTTTCAATATACATTTTTAATAGGAAGCTTGAAGAGCAGAATCTCTCCTGGTGCTAGAGATCCATCAGTGACCTTAGTAATTACCATGTATGAGAGATTCTCCACACAGGAAAAAATGTTGTCCATCATTCTGATATCAGGCACGTGTTGTTCATTATTTATTTATATTTTTCCATTATCTTTGCTATTGTTAATGTTGCTCAATCTTCAAAGATATCAAGGGAATCTCTCCATCTCTTTCCTCTCTTATATTTAAATCCCCATTTATACATGTAACTTCAGTTCCTCTGGGATTCAGAAAACATGTTAAAGTACCATTTTCTGTGAAATGAGCATTAAGATTTTTCAAAAAAACTCTACTGCAGTAAGTAAGAATGAGCCTGATGCTAGAGGAAGTTCAGATTGCAATATCTGAATCCTTCATGGTACTTAATGTGTTTTCCTCAAATACCTGTTATAACAGAGAAGTAAGTCTAGCATAACTGTATAAGGACTTTTTTTTTGTAATTTAGGCTGGTATAAAGTGTTTCTCAGTAACTTTCAGCTCACTGATAGCCAAACAGACAAAATTCTTTCTTAAGCTGACATCAAAGCTAATACTAGATCAAAAATGTTTAATGAAAAAACTCAAGGGTAGGTTATTAAAAATGCAACAAAGTGGTCAGTATCTGGCAAAGTTAAAGGATAGATAATAACACTAACATGCTAATGTGAAGCTGTTTACTTGAGGGAAATATAAACCTATCAAATTGTCTGAAGTTGTTATTAAAGTTTATGAATTCTGTTCGAAGATGAGTGACATTTCTATTTGAATGTAAATAAATATTCATGAAGGGATTCATTTGGGCGGAGAAATTTGCTATTAATAACATCATATCTGTTCAAGATAGAACAGGCTGCTACCTGTATCTTGCAATCAAGGTAGTTTGCATCCTGGGAAAAAGGGAATATTCACAGGTGTCTAAAGGGTCTGTACAGTATCATCTAAACCAAAGACATATCTCATGTTTTGGGGTTTTTTGGCTTGCCTTTTTTTTTTTTTTAAGTAAAATCATGGGTGTTCCACTGCTCTTTTCTCTCTTTTTTGAGGATAAGACTAAATAAAATAGATCCTTTTTTCTCTCCTGAGTGGATTGCATCTCTATTTCTTGAAGGAAAAGGAAAGTTTTCACTGAACAGATACATTTGTCTGATACTTCAAGGCTTATGGGGAAAAACCATGGAAAAGAAAAAAGGAAAAACGCATTGACAGATTATGTCCAAATCAAGTTAACAGTCTCATGTGAGGGGAGTAGCAAATTAAAAGGGAACACATGAACATAGGGATCTGGTAGAGAGAACTTCTGGTTGACTTACTGTAGAAATGCAGGAGCAGAGATCATCTCCTAGCCATGTTCTTTTTTGAGAGGCATTTTTTAGAAGAGAGTATTTTTATTACTGATTTTCATTGAATTGTAGGATTGTAACATGTTTCAGGTTTCTAGCACTATAAAATATTTGTGAAATTGGTCAATAAATTAAAAAAATTTGGAAGGCCTTGGTTGACATATGCAGAGTGATACCTTAAGCTTAAATTTCTTAGGGAAAACTAGCACCATGCAACATTTTAAGACAGGTATAAGTGCTTTACGACCTGCCACACCCTTAGATCATGACAAATATTTGGTAATGAGGAATCAGTGAGTGGGTGTTCTAGTGAATTAGTATGGAAATTGATGTTACTCAGCATTCTTACAGGAAATCTTGAAGTAAGTATAAAACAGCCAGTGACAGCATTTGGTGACCCAGGATCGAGGTACGGATCGCAGACTGAGCACTTGCTGATGATGCTGCTCATCGCTTAGGCCAGTTCCCCTTGGGCTTTAGCCCAACCAAATACAAAATTGCACATGCAGGAACAAGCAGAGAAGTTTAATCTGCACGTGGAGTTTATATTTGGGAAAGCACCACCTCTGAAATGAGGTAAGGGAATCTTCAGCTCCACGAATCAGACTGTGACACATTTAGAGACGGGGAGGGTGGGGGTTTGCAGATGGCCTGCAGGCCCCTGGCAATCAATACGTTGGAGGAGAGAAGTGGAAGGCTTGGAGGTGCCAGGAAGCCTCCGCAGGGCAGCGTGTCTGGGGAGAGGGATCTAATCAAGTCAGAGCTATCAGTCTTCCTTGCTCCTTGATGAGATTCCTTATATCCAAGGATTGTGTTGCTTAGAGGGTTTTGAATCAGTTCCTGGGTAAATCGAAGAGGAGGAGCATCTTGTTCTCTTTCTTAGGTACAATCCAGCCCTAAGTTTTTATTGCAAATACAGTTACTGGGCTACTACTGCACCGATATTATTTCCAAAGAATTGAGAAGAAACAGAAACATATATATTGCAGGAGCAGATAAAAGATGCCTAATGGATAGAAAGGGCTGATTTCCTCAGATCAGGAAAAGAGCTGGATTAACACTCTTGCAGTTGAAGAGCAGTTGAATATTGTGCACAGATTTCATTGGGTTCCCTCTAGGCTTTTTGATGAGAGACTATACCACAGTGGCAAATTCTGGGGTTGTACTCTCAAAGGAGCAGCGCAACAGAATGCACGTCCTTTGGTGCTGTAACAAATCTACTAACTTTTAGCAGCCAATGTGTTAAATGTTTTATCTCATTCAGAGCCAAAATAGTGAGTGGATGTTACAGATGGTGACACGTATGCTTTTGGAAAGATGACGAATGCCTCCAGCCCAAGCTGCAAATGGCTAATTATTGTACAGTGAGTTCTTGATTATCATACAGTCGAATTTTACAGATTAGCTTTGGTGAATATTTTTATTCAATAAGCAATACCTTTTAGCATAGTATTTATTCACTGGAGGATATTCACCTCTACCTACAGAACAACCACAGAATCTACACACCCTGTGAGTTGCAGTTAAATACTGAAGGAGAATTGTGACTGACACTGTCTGCCTGTGGGAAACTCTGAAATTTACTCCGAAGGTGAAAAATTCTTGGTAGGTCTGTGCATGCTTTGGCCAGGCAAGACCCTGCACCAAGCCAGGTCATTCTGCAGGTGACCAAACTAGTGATAGAAAAGGGATGATGCTGTTCTTTGGGCAGGCGAAGTATCCAAAGAGAAGAGACAAAGAGGTCAGAGGAATTTTTTTAATTTTTCCTTGCTTAGCGATATATATATTAAAACCAAAAAGTAGAATCAATATAGCCAAGTCATCAGCCAGAGCCGTAGGCTGTAAGGTCAGAGTATAACTGTGTCAGTATTAACTGCCGGTCATGGAAATGCAGATTGCTGGAGCAAGGAAGCAGAGATGCAAGGAGTGGGACCAGGGAGAGAGCCAGCAATGGGGAGTGTGTTGGCGGGGTGTTATGGCCACTGTGCTGGCCAAAATGGGGCTGGGGAACAGGGCTTGGTATAATTGCCTTGTAAATACAAAAGATTGCGCTGAGGAAATACCAGCTTTGCAAGTAGCTTTTTCTCCTTACTTGAAACAGTTCACTTTTTGGATCCCCGTCGAGGCTAGAATAGCCTAGCAATAATAACAATGACTGAAACAGTAACCAAAGACCCTGGGGTTCAGCTAATCTGGAGATCAACCAGCTGTGCTTATTCTTGGTGAGGAATATACAGGCTGCTCTCTGAAATACCAGGGCTGCCTCCTCCTGAGAAAGTGCGTTGGGTTTTCACATATCATTACAGACGCTGAGGGCTTGTTTGCATTTCCTGAAAGTGTGTTTTATGAGTCTGGTTGCTTTTCTTAATGGAAACAAATATTTTGAAGTGGTTAATTTCTGAGAATAAATATTATTCAGCAGGTTCCTAAACTCCCCAAGGTAAATAATACAGACATGGTAAAGGCCAGTTCTGTTATATTAATAATTGATGTTTGGCTTCCTCCTAGCTCAACTGAAATCTATTCATTCTACTTCGTAAAAGTGCAATTAGAGCTGAATTATTGTAATCAATAGAGCAGCAGCATTTAGAAGCAAGGAACATAAATAGAAGGAAATTTTGCACATAGGACGTTTTTTGAGGTATATTGCAAAAACTACTTTGGTTGGTTGGATGGAATTTTAAATGATCACAAAGGAGATTAAATTATAATTGATAAAAACATTTTTCAGAGGTCTTCTTTTTAACCAAAACCAAGTCCTAACAGTTTGACTGAAGTTATTTTCCTTCCTTTTACTTCTGCCATGTCTCCTAGTCAGGCCATAAGTGAATGATGTGACGGGAAAATGCAGCTTTCTTGTGCTTCTCCTACACTGTTTGTGGGCAGGTGAAAGGAATAGAAGGGGATGTGATGGGAAGCAGGTCCTTCCTTTGGAGAGCAAGTGGCAGATGTGGGAGGATGTAAAAATGAGTAATGTTACCAGACAACTTGAAGAGGAACAGAAGAAAACTCACATGTGCTTCAGTGAAAGGAAATGCAGTCTGGTGGTGGGGGGGAAATTCTGTAAGAAGTTTTTGGTTAGCCATCCCAAATGTAGAGACTGTTACAGAGTGAAATGTTGCCAGTGCCCAGACGTTGGTGTAGAAAGAAGCAATAGGGAAGGAAAGGCCTTGGGAGCACTGTGTTTTGGATAATGGAAGTAAGGGAGTTGGAGTACCGAGATGGGCTGCGGGACAGCCCACGGCGCTGTCCTCTAGAGCTTGGCTGTACATGGCAGCTCACGCGGGAATACTGCTTCGAGTGTCTCTGTCACTTAGGCAGACTGTGTGGGGTTTTGTGCCTTTGCACCTGTCTCTGGTGCTGGGTCTTGCCAAAATCGACCTTCTGTCCCCACTGCTGGAGAGAAGCTGCTTTGGCAGCACAGCGCACCGGACGCTCCTCTCCATGCGGAGGAACTCCACGGGGGAACACGCTGCCAGTGGAGGGTGAGATGCAGAGCATCCAGAGCTGGTGGGTGCCACTGGGAGACTGTTAGTGTAAAAGCACAATACTAAGTGGTTGTTCGTATTAATAATCACCATCATATTCTCCTTCTCTAGAGCATTGTCACGTTTGAGGTGAAACTGAGGGCTTTCAGTTATCTAGGAAGTGTGTAATGGCTCAGTAATGTATTCTCTGTTGTCACTCTTGGACTTTATGCAGTGGCAATAAAAGTATAAAATCTGTTTGATTAAAGGAAGAGGCTGATTTTACTGAACAAATGTATCAAATAACAAAAGTAGGACCATAAACATGTTGGTCCAACTTTTTAAGCAAAATTTTCATTTTAGTATAGAAATGTAAAACCAAAACAACTATTTCATTAATGCAATTATTTTTTATTAATGCAATTAGTTTTTAATTTTAATTAGTCGGAGCTACCAACTAGATAGGTGCTATTTAAGCCGATATGGAAGGAGATGCTTTCTTGGCTAGAGCTTTGCACACTCAAACAAGGAAATGAATTAAAGTTCTGTTTAAAACGATGTATTTTGCTGGGAAGCATTAGCTTGTCACTGTGCAATGCACGCACCCCTCTGCAGGTACGTTATGCTTTATTAATGCCTCCATCTTCTTCATAAGGCACATTGTCTTCTAATGCTGCCCTCTCTAATAAGCCTGTACTGACTGCGCTCAGTGAGTACCTTATCCTGTATTTACCCCTCCTACAAAGGTAAAATATGCCTCAGATTCTCTGTACATAGAAATGCACCTTCTTACCTTCTTATAGTGTCATAATGTGCATTGTTTTTTCTTTTTTTTTTTTTTCCTTTTTTTTAATCAGCATAATGAAATGATCCCCTTTCACATCATGGAGTAGCACAATGCTTATTGATTTACTGCTGTACCTGTTTACCCTGGCTTATCAGAAAGGTGCTTCCAATGCATTAGCAAACCCCTGAAGTGCTTCTGGTAATAGGAAAAAGCACCTGGGTAGCTGTAAATATAGGAAAGAAGGTTTAGAGTTTTATAAAACTTGCAGCAGACAATTCCACTTATTCTAAGATCGTAGTGTGCTCAGCCAGGCTGTTACAGCTAACCTTCTCTGCGGGATGGCTGCTTGCAGGACAATTGAGTTTCTCTTGGCCCTGGCCTGCTGCCTTTGGCAGCGTTTCCCAAATGTAGGCAGCAATGTCCTCGTTTTCTCACTTTGTTTACCCTGCATTGAAACAATTTCTGTTAATGTGAAGAGGCAGAAGCTGCTAGATGCTGATCTTATTCTGCAAAACGAAAATTCGACACTAGTTGGGCATTAGCTTAAAGACTCTTCCAGAAGCAACATCAGTTCAGGGTTAGGAAACCGTTAAAATGTTGTAGCCCATCTCCATACCTCCATGTATGTGCTGTGTGGGAGGAGGGGAAGCAAGCAAATCAACAAACAAGTCATTCCTACAATAAATCTCTCCTGATTGAACTTGAGCGCAGCACAGTGTGCTACAGAAGAATGAATAAACCAATGATAATAACAGAAGCTGATTACATTGTGATGGGCAATAGCAGCAAATAGGCCTTATCTTTCACTGTGAAATAGAAACTCATGGCCAAACAAATAAGTCTAGATTCCCAGAGAGAGCATTTTCAGCAATCTATGGGCAATGACCCTCAAAATTGTGTATTCCAGAAAAATAATTATTTTCAGAAGTGCAGCCTTGGCCCTTAGTGCGGATGAGAATGAGGTATTTGTGTTGCTCAATTGCACATGCAACCCATCATCAAATTTTCATCCCATTGAGAAATGCTGGTGTTCACAATTGGATGCTGATCAGGACCTGGTCACATATTAGCATGTATACTTTCTGCTCTTGCCTTCACCATCTACTCTTCCTTCTTCCTCTTCATTCAGATTAAAATGACTTTTTATAATCAAGAGAATTTTAAATCACCGAAATGGACCTTAACCCTTTGGGGACTTACCTGAATAAGCTGTACTCCCAGAGGTGCGCTTCACGTAAGAGTGCACTCTTTCCTTTCGTATGTGGAGGATGGAGAACAAGGTGGTTTTTCTTTTTCAGGCAATCCCTAAGTTTTGAGCATGCATGTACACTTTTCTACCACTGGAAAAGAAAATATTTTGACAAATACTTGTTTATTTTTGTAGAAGTACAAATATACATGTAAAAAGCCCAGGTGTTATCGGTTGTGAGCTCCCTGCACACATTATTTCAGCCTGAAACCTTACTTTTAGTAAGGTTTAGATTATGCTGAACTGCTAGTTTACTGTTTACTTACTGTTTGAATTTGGTGAGCTCTACTACTCTTGGATTTAAAGAGGTTTAAGTCTGTACTTACAATTAAGCATATTTTGATTTTTTTTTCCTCATAGGTGATTATCTGTCATAATGCTGACTATATTTGTCCTGAAAGAGCTTAAAACTTACCTCTTTGTGTGTCCTATTAAGAAGTCTCTCCTCTCTGCTTTTGCTGCCCTTTTACAAAGTTCATTGAACTTCCACACGTGCAATATGCACTGAGTGCTTTCGTCTATTAATGTAGGACAATTAGTCATGGAACTCATTTCTCCTTTTCATAGACCCCAGCCCCCCACACCAGAGCAGATCGGCATGCAGGTCATGTTTAAGTATGCTTGTGATCCATCAGGTGGGCATTCCCGGCGTGTTTCTGGGGTAAACATCCTTAGAGCACGGCGGATGTCACGCAGAAAAGCAAAGTAAAATGGATGGGTTTAGAGCTTCGTTAGCTGCTGAGAGGCTGGTAGACAGCAGAACAGCAGTGACATAAATCTCAGGAGGATGATGAGATTCCATCTCCCTTCCTCCGTGTGCCCCTGACTGGGTGCGTTGTACCCTCCAGTCCCCACCTGGCAAAGAGGCTGCAGCAGGACCAGCTGGAGGAGTGTGCACACACAGGGAAGGGAAGCTCTCCTACCCCCTGTAGCTACTAAGAATCAATCCAGCAACTAATCAGCATCCATTGTTTTCCAGACAGAAAATTAATTCCATAGGTATAAGCAGGTATCAGCCATTTTCTCTATAGAGTTTTCACTAGAAACATTTTGGCTACAACACTGTGAAATAATTGATTTTCTAGTTAAAAATGTACTCTCCATATCCACTCGACAGTTCAGCTTGGGTGTTCCTTCCCTAGTTTGTAGCACATGCTGAAAAACTACCCTAAATGAGAAGACGGTTATTCGTTGGTAACTGAAGAAATGAAATAATTTATTCTGGCTGAGTGTAATTTGCTTGAAAAGATACAAACAAATTGAAGTGACTCCCAAGGATGTTTTACAACCCCATCAGAAGAAAACATCAAAGAGCACTAATGCCAACATTATGCTCGCATAAATCAGTGTGAAACATTAGTATTGCCATGGATTTTTGTAACCTTTAAAAGTAATATGAAGTATTACCAAGAAATAAAGTAAATCATAGAATCATAGAATGGTTAGGGTTGGAAGGATGCATAAAATATGCATCCCGACCATATTGTGGCAGAAATAATAATTACTGAGGGCTGTCAAAGGTACCTTTCAGCTCTGAAATCTCAAATAAAATCTTTCTCCATGTTAAAAGTGTTAGTAAATAATTGTTGCTGGACTGACGGCTTATTTTGTGCCAGTAATGCTCCCTGTAATCTCCCTCTTATTAGAGATGCTGCATTAACTGCTGTTTAGCAGTGCATACTTATCTTTCTGGCCACAGATTTAGTAGGTGGTGAGTTTGTTTACCCAGTGATAAAGGTTGAACGGAGCACTTTCAGGATCAGCCATGGAGTAACGACATGGGGTGTTTTAGGAATTTTAAGAATGGGAGCAGGGATTGTGATTTCAATGCCTGCACTTAAAGTTGACCGTTTTCTGAAACTCAAATCAAAAATCAGTTGAGCTAGTTTCCATCTAACTGTATTTTTTTATGGCACAGTTTTGGAGCACACCTTTACATTTACTTTAGGGAGAAGAAGAGGGACAATCTCAGGTGAAGTAAGTCTGCCTTCAGTTCTGAGTTTTGCTGCCTTGCTCTTGCCCAAACTTTTAACATTAGCTCCCATTTGTCAAAACTTACCGTTATCCTTCAGTTTTTCCCCATCAGTTTGTTCAGAGCAGACTTCTTCCAAGAAAACCCCTTCTGCCATTTATTCATATTTTATGTAAACACAGAATACAAAATAATTATTAAAGAGAAAATTGTCTGATATGTACATGGAGTTGCCAGCTTATCAAATACATCTTGTTGTTTGTACTAGTAAATATATACTTTAAATCTCTTGAGACACATAAATATATAGAGTTTCAAAATGTAAAACTGCATGATAAAATTCTAAGCAATCAGTACGTATTTATCACAAAGCAATTAAATATCTTGGTTTGTTTGTTCCAAAATTAACTTGGCACATTAATTTAACATGAAAAGAGAGATTTAATGAAATCTTCAGAGAATTAATATCTGCCCTTTGAATAAGTTATCTAAAATGCCATTTTATTATGCAAAGCTGTGTAAAATAAATTGCATTCAAGCAGTGGTTCAGAAAGTAGCTTATCGTAACCTGATGTTCATAAAGAAATGACATAAAAGATCCGGGGATCGCTGCTTTGCTTTCAAGATGGTAAAAATTAAGCAGAAATAGTGTTTCATTTGAAAATAGCTAATTTGACATGGAGATAATTATCTTGGTACTTTGAAATGTGATTAACTCTAATTATAACCAGCAAAAAAACCCTACAGGGAACAATGAAAACAAAATCTAAACGTGGAGGCAGGAGTGCCAACTGTCACGTGTGTGATTCGTGTGACATAGCAGCTCTGCTTTTTGTTTTTCAACAGGGTCCCAGCCCTCTTGCAAAAAACGTGCAACCGTGTCCTTGGAGTAGAAATTCCTATTTGCACCCACGTGCACCCCTCAGCACGAGGGTAGCGTGAGCCGCGTGTGTGTGAAGGGGCTGACTCCTCCAACTCTGAGTGTGCCCGGGCGTGAGCAGCCGCACGCACGCCCACACTGGCGGGCAACTTGGTGTAAATCCAGCATACCCTTGTCCACGGGTAATCACGCTGTACTCCAGCAGTACCAGTGCGTTGATTCCAAGAAGGAGGCGCAGAAAGACTGCTCAAGCAGACTGTTTAGGGGACAGTTTTCCTTTTGCCAAATAAAGAAAAACGCCATTCTCCCAATTTCATTTGGTAATTAATGAGGAGGGGTAGTATGAAATAGCTAATGTTACTCTACATGCATGGAAGTTGTCTTTGGTGTTGGCCTTCCTTTTAAATAACTTAATGCATTGCTCCCTTCACTGCTCTCTTCTGACAGTGACATCCACAAGCAATTCCTCTGTTGTGCTGTGCTTTGGGTTGGCTGTACTTTTTAAGCATTTCCTACTCTTTGTCACAAACCACAGATTTAAACCAGGGATCGTTTTCCTCAGGTGCGGTGACAGATGGGTGCAAACGTACGCGCCAAGAAGAGAAACCAGTGCAGGTTATCTAGCGCTTTTCACGGCGCGGGCAGTTCCTCGGCGCTGCCCCGGGAGAGGAAGCCTGCACATCTGGCTGTTGCTAGCTGCTTACGCATAGCTCACAGAGATTCTACCTTTCTGTTTAAGCCAATGTTCTCATTTTATGGAAAACAGTAAATAGGATTATGGTTTGATAGTGCATTCTATGAAGCTGTGTATCTTTTTTCCAAAGGATCTGACCATTTAGACTATTGGAAGGTAAATGGATTATTAGTCATTTGTGTTATTGGCAGTTTAGGATGCCTATCCGAGTGGCTTTTGAACAGGCAGTGGTGTGCTTTCTGTTACATTTTGGCCTATTATCTCAAAATTGCACCCCGAGATTGGTTTTGTTGAATAATTGCATTCTTCAAGTTATTTTATGTTTGGCATTTTGGTGGTGGTGGTTGTTTGTTTTGGTTTTTTAATGAGTTTGTTAAGGCTTGTTTTGTTTGTTTCAAATGCGTACATAATCTATTCACTGAGGTGTATGTACATAATACTGTAGATCATGTCTTCTAGGCTCTGACCAGCTTGGCTTAGCCCTGTGCTCCAGTGCAATCTGCTGGAGCTCACGAGGAGCCAGAAAGCCTAAACCATTGGGAAGCAAATTATGACTCCAAGTTTGGATTCAAAGCTCACAGCTTTATGATGATGGATGCCTTAATATTTGCAGGTTTAGCCAATTTCTCATGGGAACCTGGCTTTCTAGTATGAGGTTTCCAGACATCTTACACTCCCAGCTTGGTATCTGGCAGTTTAGAAACATTGGATTCCTCACCAGCTGAGCCTCCATATCTTTAGGAATTTGTAAACGCTGATACATCCATGTGTAATTTCCCATGTTAACGAATAACTGCTTGTTTCAATCAAAAATCCAGCAGTAGGCCAAAGCTCCTGAAATGTGGTCTAGCCAGCTCTCCCCCTCCTGCTCTGTCACGTGCTGCACATCTCCTGGAGCTCTGTGAAGGAGGCAGAAGGGAAAAGGGCTCTGGAAGGGAATGCACCAGTAGGAGTGAAGGGAGATGAAAGCTCAGTTAGACAAAGTTAGCTCTGTAAGTCCTTTAAGATGAGATCAGGAGTTTTCTTCATAAGGGGGGAGAAGCAATCAGCAATGACCAGGAGGGATGTTGGGATGGGCCTAGGAAGAGGACCTGTACAGTGGTGTGTGACCAGACCTAACGAAGGAAAGGATAACGACATCAGGGAGCAGATTAGACTCATGGCCAGAGCCAACTGAGTTGCACAAAGGTAAAACCGGGCTGCTAAATTCCTCAGTTGCCACCTGGAAGGAAGCTGGATATTAAATCCCAATATCTGGTCATACCTACTAGTTGTTGAGGAATCATCAATCATAGCAGTTTTGAAATTAACACAGAAGGAAATTGTGGCTTGGGAATAGCTCTTCTCCAGTGAGAGCATTTCTGTTGCTTAGTCGGGGTGAGCTGGGTGTACTCAAATGACAGCCTTTCCTAGACCTTCTCTGCAGGGCTAGGCTGCTTCCCGATGAGTTAGGTATGGAAAAGCTCTAAAAAAATCTTAATGCCTTTTTCTTCTATTAAACTGATATCGTTGTTTCTGGGTATAAGGCAAACAAAAGTAATTTTAAAACTGTAGTTTACTTGTTTGTACATGGTAAATCCATGCTAAACGGAGATGGATTAATTAGGTAGACTGTTACCTGATTCCATATTCCTCTTTAATTTTATATAGTTGCACTGAACTGGGACATCTCTCTCAAATGCTCCAGTTTATATAACTCGGCTTACCATTTCTGTGTTCTTGTTGAGGAACAGTCTCATTTGCCTCTTTTTCTTTTTTTTTTTTTTTGGTAATACAAGCAACATCCTTTCTCATTTAGTTTTAGTTTTAATCCAAAAAGAAAAAAATTGGTACTGTAGGAAAGAAGATGGCATTGCAATAGCTGGGAATGGAATGCAGGCTGGAAAAAGTGTAAGGCACAATATTTGTACTTAGACATCAGGGAAAGTCTGAATATTTTGGATATCAGGTGGAATGTCTGAATGATCCTGGCAGGTTCTGTGGTGTTGAAGCATTACGGAGAAGCTAAGGGAGCTTACAAGCTAGCCTAGTATCTTCCTGCCCTTGGGCTGAAAGTTCTCTGGGTTGTACAGAGCGCTTTTGAGCATGCATAACTAATTTAAGTTGCCATGTGCTCATGCAACAATAGCCTTTCTCCACTTTGTGTTCTGCTCCGTGTCGTTTGTACCTTCTGATGTATCCCACAGTGACAACTTTTAGTTTCCCAAGAGAACCCTACTGAAGCTTAGCGAAGGACACGAATCGCCTGCCAGCACGACACCGGGGAGCTGCACACCGAAAATTCTCCCAGGCAGGGAGATGTCTTTTTATTTTAATTACTGGTTGAAGTTCCTTAGACAGGCTGATACATAACAATCGTGCTCACTGGCTTTCCTGTTTGGTATTTAATATGGCATGGAAAAAGTTAGTGCTCCAGTTATCCCATTTTCAGGGCAGTGTGGGGGTCTGCCTGTCTCTCATTAGCTTTCACTTCATACTGCCCTGCTTCATTCTGGGTACTGACTCACTTGCTTCCAGCACAGTTCTGCAGCAGCTTTCCAAACCCTCCAGCACGGGGCTGATGGGGAGCAGCAAGGAACTGTGTGCCTCCCTTGTCAGCTCCCCTCCAGCACGGAATCCACCCGTTGTGCTCAGGGGGCATTTGGGGCTGGCACGCCAAAGACCTTTAAACATTATCTGCATAGCTACTCTTTGTTTCCTCTCCTTGTTTTCCCTGTTACTGTTTTCTTCATTTTTATCTTTTTCATATTTTCTTTCTGAGAGCAAATCCAGTCGAGGATTTGCAGACGGCGAGCTGGTGATCCCAGGGCTGAGCGTGCTACCAGAGCAATGTGCCGTGCTGCTACTGCATATAGAAACTGTGGTGCATCTACAAAAAAGCACCAGGCCCCTCGGTTCTGTCCTCGTATTTCATATTCTGTCTGTGAACTAGGGCAGGGGATGCTGTGTTTCTAACCTACTTTGTTATTCTCTTCAGTAGGTCTAATATTTGCAGAAATGCTCAATTAGAGATAAATCTCTCCTAATTCCTTTGGATTTCATTGTAATAGTGTTAATCATGATGAATTCTTTCAGTATTTAAGAAAATCAATTGTCAAATAGCTGTTATGGGGAATTATACATTGTGGTTAGTCATCAGTTGGGCATTATGGCTTTATTTGACAACTACGTTATTAAAACATACAGTAATTTGCTTTTATTATAATCTATCAAAAAGCCAACACAAGTTTCAAAAACAATGTGAGCTTTGGAATTATAATTAGAGTGTGTTTTATTAGTAATTGTTTTACAAAGCAATGTTACTGTTCAGAATTAATTATTCTGTGTGAAGGAAATTCAATTAATATATTATTTACTGGAACCCAGATAGCTTACCTATTTTTTTCATAAATGAAGAACAATAACTATATTAACAACATCTAAATAAGTAGATAATCATTCTAAGGTAAATAGGCTTGATGAAATAATGAATGGCTTAAAGAATACTTTATTTTCAAAACAGTGGACCCGTTCCTACAAACTTGTATTACCAGGTGAAGTCTTGTTCCCACTTAATCTAGAGCCTAGTGCTGTACTGCAGGATTGGTCCAAAGTTTATTCCTGCATTTTCATAAGCAACTTCTGTAATACATTGACCTAACTTCGCTGATTCTGTAATTAAATGGTGCATCAGAATGTAACATTAGCAACAAATGTTATTAAGCAAATGAGTGCATTATTTTTGAGCCACTTTGATTAAAGGCTGTAGGTTGGCTATAGTTGTGACAGCCTCTGTTTATAAAGGAGTGCTTTGAAGACATTAAAGTAAACCGAGGTGGATACAAGCTGATCTCATTACTGCAGTTAAAAATTTGAAGAATTTGGAGAGGTGTGGGATATTTTGGCTATCGTTACCTGTGGTACTTGGGGTAGCCGGGATCAGAAGACTAGCCAAAGAGCCCAGTAAAACTGAGTTGATGCAAACCCAAACAGCATCCTATGCTGATATTCTTCCTAGCTGTTGCTTGTGTCAGAGATCATCCTTATCTTGCCCAGAGATATTTATTGACCATAGTTTTCATTACAGAGCAGCCAAGTACCAATAATCTAAAATATATGCAAGTTTTAAAAGTCTATATTCAAGTTTGAAACCTTTTTGCTTATGAGGAATGTTCTTACCGGCCTTTTCCTGTCTCATTTGGGAGATGAAATGCGAGCTGTGTATTTGCTTGGGAATTGGCTGGGCTCTGAGGGAGCCGTTAGAGTTGCTATTCAAACCCCTGGATGCAGCGCATTTTAGAATTATTGTGGTGTTCTATTCAGGGAGTATTGTAGTGTAGGAGGTGCAACGTGAAATCAGTCCGCATAAACCTTGTCTCTATAAACATTTTTACGCTGAGATCTCTACAGCAATAACAGTAACAATAACATTACTGGTACCTGTCACCCACTACCGATGGGCACTTTATTCAAAGAGCCCTGCATAAATCTGAAGAAGTCTTGCTTCATCGCAGACACCATAAAATGAACGGCAGGTTACTGCCACTGAGAACCATAATTACCAGTGCCCCTGAGCTCCTTGCTCTCCTCAGAGCATCAGGAATACCGTGTGGGGTCACGGCTGGCCCACCCTATCCACACCATCAACCACTCGCAAATTCCTTTGGAAAGAGCACAAGGAACGTGCGAGACTAGAGCTGTCCTTCCTCTGGGTTTGCAGTCCCAGTGTCCAGCAGTCGTCTGCTGTAGGCTTTTCCCGAACCAGAGGCTGAGCCTGGAGCATGGTGTGCAAAGCCGCAGCTGGAATTTTCTGTTCCCCTTCTTAAACCACCTGTATTGTTCTGCCTTCCCCACATTCTGAGGCAATGATAGAGTGTGTAATCCGTATTTCCTTCCTTTTCCTTTACTTTTGTTGTTTGATGATTTCTCTGCATGCTTTTTATTCCTTCTTTGCCCTCATATTTGTTGTTAATTTGGGAGGCGATCTAGATCGTGTATGGGGAAGATTTAAGCGGTAGCTGAACCATGTCTGTGCTACGGCAGATGTGCATCATCCTGAAACCAGGAATCATAGAATCACAGAATGGTTTGGGTTGGAAGGGCCTTTAAAGCCCATCCAGTTCCAACCCCCCTGCCATGGGCAGGGACCCCTTCCACTAGACCAGGTTGCTCCAAGCCTCATCCAGCCTGGCCTTGGACACTTCCAGGGATGGGGCATCCACAGCTTCTCTGGGCAACCTGTCCCAGTGCCTCACCACCCTCTCTGTGAAGAATTTCTTCCTGATATCTAATCTAAACCTCCCTGATTTCAATTTATACCCGTTACCCCTTGTCCTGTCACTACAGGCTCTGGTAAAAAGTCCCCCCCAGCTTCCTTGGAGCCCCTTCAGATACTGGAAAGCTGCAATGAGGTCTCCTCGGAGCCTCCTCTTCTCCAGGCTGAACAAACCCAGCTCTCGCAGCCTTTTGTCATAGGAGAGGTGCTCCAGCCCTCTGATCATCTTCGTGGCCTCCTCTGGACTCGCTCCAAGTGGTCAATATCCTTCTGATGTTGAGGGCTCCACAGCTGGACGCAGCACTCCAGGTGGGGTCTCACCAGAGCAGAGTAGAGGGGCAGAATCACCTCCCTCGACCTGCTGGCCACACTTCTCTGGATACAGCCCAGGATACGGTTGGCCTTCTGGGCTGCCAGCGCACACGGCCGGCTCATGTTCAGGTTTTTATCAACCAGAGCAGTGAGCCAGGTTCCTGTGCAATCGCAGAGCTGTAAAATGCTTCCTGAGCTTCTTTCCACCCACTTATTCCCCTTTTTTGTGGGGGGAGACTCACGCAGTTACAATTTAGAAGCTGAGAAGGGGGAAGGTGTTAAATACAATGCAGGCAGAAGATGCAGACATATGTCCTTAAGATTTCTGTCAGTGACTCTTCTTGCTATGCTGCTCTCCTCTGATTTGTACTGCATGAAACATGAGTTTAAAAGAATTTAAACTTGGGACAATCACTAATCAAATGTATGGGCCCAGTGGGAGGTTGGTGCGAGTCTATGAAGAATCTCCAGAACATATGAAACACTCTGGCCTGTTTATTGAGCTGGCTAGTGGTGGGCTACGTCACCCTGTAGTTTTTCCAGCTACCCATGCTGTTCTGAAGGTAATTGTATTCCCGGTGTTGCCATTCCTTATCAGACGGTGTCATTCTGCTGGGGTTAAAATGGTCATGGGGGAAAGAACAAGAGCTTCGCTGCAGTACCTAGGTCTGTGTCCAAACAGTGGGTCTCTCACACCTAAATTACCTTCCACAGCCAAAAGAAAATGTGGCTTTAAACCAACACGTCTGAAGATGTTACGTAATGTATGAGTACAACCATTTGGCAGAATGAGCCGGCTGTAGCAAAGATGAGTGCATAAATGGAAGAGAAATAAATTAGGTCACACTTAGAGGGGTTTCTGTGGTTTCACTGAAGGACAATACGGGGGAGTCAGAGATTGGAGACGAGTGAGTGACAGGCTCATCTTGGCCTAAATAGAATATGAACCAAGAAAACACTGAGACTTATGTTCTCACAGAGTGAGTTGGAAGGACTTTATCAAACACTGCAATTAGTTGTCAAAAACATCCCGAAGCCATGACTTTCGTGTGTAGTTTAAAGACTTCAAAGCAGTGTGTCATTCAGAAAATACACACTGCGGTGCAACTGGGATGCAGCTTAGAAGATAATGGTAATAGCAGTCTTTAAGATCCTTAGATGAAAGTGTTTTCATAAACATTAGTTAAATGAGTTGCTAAAGATAATTCCAGTCAAGGACTTCAGTATTATTTAATTGTGGCAATTTATTTCAAGATGGAAATATCAACAGATAAATGCAGATGTTTCCAAAAGCTGCACAGGAAACAAGAAGGGCTTTGCAGTTAAGTCTGAAGAATGTAAGATAGAGACCAAACATGTGCAATGTTTGGATTATTTCTTTTTTTCTCTGAGGAAGAACAAACTGATACTGACAAAACTCCAGAAGAAAATGGAGAAAACTGTTTCGTATTGTCCAAACAAATAAAAATCAGCTAAGAAACATTCCCTTAAAGCTCACTTGGGTAAAGGCAGTGAAAAAGCAGCACACAAGAAGCTGCCAAAAATGTTAATAGATTATATCTCACCTGGGAGAAACATACTGATTATAGACTACCGATGAATGAAGGACAGATAAAAACCCCTGAATCAGGCAATATTGCTGCCTCTGAGCTTTGTGGAAGGTAAATGGAAGAGAAAATGGCTTAAACATTACAAACATGATGGGAAGAAATGCAGTCACAGATTAGAAGAGATTTTTCTTTGTAGGCTGGTAAATCTTCTGCACCGAAGGCACAGAGGCTGTGACTCTGGCCGGGCTGTATGCAGTGGGACCTCAGCAACCAGGACATTGTAAGTGATTACTCTTCATGGTGCGTTTATTTTGCCGCTTAAGACTGAAGCCCCACAGCACGATTCAGTTTAGTGCATAAAATGAGACAGATGTAGGCTACCATTGTACCTGTAGGATGAAATACCTACTCCTGTGGGCTATATGCTTTGATTGCAACAACCTGTTTCACGCTGATTCCAGATCTCCTCGGAGAAATTTATGCTTGCTTTGTAGAAAAATACTGGATTAATTAAGATAATGATTATGTCTAGACTGATGGACATAAAGGCTGCCAAATCCATAACCACAAGCTAGACTCCATGATTTTATTCCTAATCTCCCAGATGTCTTTGAACCTACCCGGTTGATCAATTCTTGTGTTTTTCACTGGGGTTACGAGTGCAACCAAAGCGAAGGACCCAGAGGCTGTGAGTGCCCTGACACTGGAGCGCACGTGGAGTGTCACTCCTGCCTACCAGAGAAGCTGCTGGGTGTGATACCTGCTGTGGAGCAGGTGACCTGCTGGCCTAAGTGGAAGTATGTTTGAACTGCACTGAAAAGGTAGAGAGGAGAAAAAAATTGGACAATAAATCGCACTGGCAATGGCAACCTTTAGTGACCTCAGTGGAGCAGGCTAGAGATGGCAAGAAAGTCAGGCTGAAAAGGGGTGATGATTTATAGACTGCATGCATGTAAGAACGGCCCATATCTATTGATATGAATTGTGAAGACAGATTGTCTGTCAGAATAGGAACCTGTCTTCAAAAACAAATGTTTCTGAGAAATGATTGGCACAAGGTGAGATCTTGTCACATTCAATTAAATGAAATGATCATGAACAACTCTTCCAGTGGGTTAAGAAAAGTGAGCAGGACGAGCTGAGTGGCACTGTCATTATGGCCAAAAAAACCAACTATTGGGTGAATGTCCAACATTCCAAAAGCTGATACAGAAAATACCCTAGAAAAGATTAAATCATTACATTCTAAGAGTCTGGCACATACTCATTTGCATAAACAAATATGAATGTGTATAGGTAGGCTTTTTCTTTTCTCATACCATAATGCAGGAGCTTGACTGTCAGACATACAATGTCAGATATGTCGTAGGAGCTAACAGCAATGATTTATTCAGAAGCAACACAAATGCTTTGAAGCAGTTATTCATCTTTCTAATCAGTGTCAAGTACAGTGGCTTAGAGAGAGACACCTTTGTTTTGTACTGTCATCTGAAGCAGAGGTATTAAAAGAACTGTAGAGAAGAGTAAATAGTGGCTTCTGCTTGTGGAAATACTGAAGGCCAAATAAAACCATCTAAATCAAAGCATATTACAAGTGTAAAAGAAAATCATATTGACCGAAATATGCAGTCTTTTTATCAGGCAGTCAAAATTGATGTTGTTATAGGGAAAGAATAATTGCTGGGTCCAAATTTGTCATGCTGCTACAGGTATTTCAGTGGGAAATCTATGAGCCACAACTTGTTGTGTGTATTTAATTCTAGCTTGCACAAAACTTTGATATACTTCGGGCCTTTGGGATACGTGCAATTCCAGGCAAACTGCTAGAAATGTTGCTGAAACTCCTGATAGATATTTCAGGACTTAATTCAAAATTACAGTTCAGTTGGAACTGAAAATAGAGGGAAAAACCCATCTGCAGCCAGTCAGAGCTGACAGGCTGTTGTGTATGTAGGGGTGACGTCCTGCAGGTGACTGATACCTGAAATGCTCTGTCACACTCCTTGCAGTCCACATGGAGAGCCCTGTTTTTTTCAAATAGCAACATTACCTGAGTGGTGCCGTCATATACCTGAGTTATGCACAACAGCTATGGTTACAGAATAAACTGCTTGGTATCCTCCTCCTCCTCCTGGCCTGAACACAGGCTCATGAAAAGCCCCAGTACTGTGAGCCCATGAGATAAAACTTCGCTCATTTGGCTGCTTTTTCCTATTCCTTTAACTTCTCCAAATGTAGACCAGGGAGGATAATTCCTGTACACACGCAGTCTGTCCTCTCAGGACATTTATTCAAACAGTTCACATTACGTTTTTAAGTACCCTTTTTTAACCATTAAATCTCCATACACACAAAATTTCCTAGACCTGCTAGGAAATTATGCATTTCTCAATGGTAGTTTTGATCATCCCAGGGCTGTGCAAACCAACAGATCTCTGCAGGAAGCCAGCACCTTTTAGTTGTGATAGGAATTAGAGGCTGACATGTATTGAAATTACTTGCAAATTAGATGACTGCTAACGGAGGAAAATTTGGCGTTCTGTTACATGGTGGGAGTACGCCAATTCTGTCTGACACGACTATTACCATAGAACCACGGAATGGTTTAGGTTGGAAGGGATCTTAAAGACCATCCAGTTCCAACCCCCCTGCCATGGGCAGGGACACCTTCAACTAGACCAGGTTGCTCAAAGCTTCATCCAGCCTGGCCTTAGAAGTCTGTGCGTAATTTTCTGCAAGCAATCTGCCATATTGGTCATATTTAATGTAGAATTTTTTCCTAAGATAACTCAGATTACAGACTCACGCTAAGTCCTGAAGCAAGACCAGCTTCTTATCTCAGCTCTGCCCCGAGGTGTGTAACTTCTGTTTAGCATGGGAGAAGACAAAGCCATAGTGCAGTTGCCGGTCATGTAACTGGCTGACAAAAGACATCGGCCATCAGTACTACATGGTATCATTAAACGTGGAAGTTATCTTCCCCTACTAATTCTACTGCTGTCTATAGACAGAAGAGACCATCTCCCATGTCTCACATTTTTGGCTCCTATAAAAGCTAGGTAAAACAGTAACACATGCATCTCTAATGTGGTTTAATTCCAGAATTGCTTATTTTAAATTTCTAGTGCTGAAAAAAAAAAAAAGTGCATGCAGTAAGCAATATAGTACATTACATTTTGAACGTGCATTGCGAGTGCAAGGCAATGTCGTAGTTAATGCCTTGAGGGTATAAAAATGTTACAATGCTAAATAGTTCACAAAGAAAATATATCACAGTTGTGACCCAAACTGGTTGCTAATTGTGTTAGGACAATAAATGCCAACAGTTCTGTGTTTTCTTTAAAGCAGCCAAATTATAATCTCTTGAATTTCATCAGGTGCCAGTCATAGTTGATGCAGGAAGTTAAACAGTGTAAGAACAACTCTCATGGGTCAGACAAAAAGTCCATATAGCTCAGTATTCTACCTCTAGCAGTGGGTATAAGCAGATACCAAGGAAAGAATGCGAGAATAAAGCATGCATTCAGTGATACTTCTCTCTAATCTTCTCCCTGTCTTGCAACTTCCTGACCAAAGGAATGTTTTGTAATCAGGTTTTTTTCTTCTGTTGGTTTGTCCAGTCCCTCAGCATGAGGATTCCTCAGTGTACCCTAATTCCTGTATCAAGAATCCCGTTCAAGTCAACGTTATATTTTATCCCCACAGATTTTAATCTTCAAAAGTAAAATATGGTGCAAGAAAAATGTTACAAATCATCCATTCTTCTGTTTCCATAGATTCAGAGGTGTACAGCTGGAAGCCCCTGCGGGTGGTCCCCAGAGCCCCCTCTCCCTGAGCTGCTGCTGTGGCAAGAGTTTGTCATGGTTTCCAGTGCGGACTTTCCACATCTCTTTTCAGACATCCAATCTTGAACTATTCTTAACTGTTAAATATTCTACAGTTGGAAACTGTAGAAAGACTCCTTTTCCTCCCCACAAAGTCTCAATTAAATCTCTTTGCTTCTAATTCAAGCCTATTATTTCCTATACCCAAATGTTGTAGAGAATAGTTCACGCTTCTCTATTTATATTTTTGGTTTGAAATAGTTTTAAGTGTTGTTGTGTCTTCTCCATGTTATCCAACTGTTCCCACCTGTATTTAGTCACATGTAGCTTCAAGAACAGTTGTTGCAGTACTCTGGATACTGCTCTAGTTAGGCCACAGTTTTCTTTAAATAAAGCTCTTTAAATACACATCATCTTCCGGTAATGCTTTACCAGTGAAGAAGTAGGACAGGTTTCCGCATCTCCCATAGAAGCCTCCGTCCCAACAGGATATATGTCGAAATTATTTTTTATTCTAATCCTTCTTCCATCACTGCTTGCAGCTCTACCCAGTTTGCCACCCTATGTAAGTTTTACACGGCACATTCTCTCTTCTGACGTCTGGTCTCGCAGAACTCACAGCACACCTCGCTGCTAGAACCGGGTAGTTGGCAGTTCCTCTGTGCTTGAAGCAGCTGTCCTCCACGATGCTCCCACTTCTGCCAGGTTTCTTAGTAGACGTGAGACTGTCTTCTGAGAGGGTGTGAAAAGCTTACTTGAAAGTTCAATAGCTGCTGCTAATACCCCTGTTTCCAAGGCCTGTTATCCTGTTAGAGCAGCAAATGTGATTGCATTGACACGATCTGTTCTTGATAAATCCACAGGGGTTATTACTTATTACCTTATAGTACTCCAGCTGCTTACAAATAGGATTATAGCTTTATTTTCTATTTTCACATGCACAGAATCTGAATTAAGGCTTTACTAAATTGAAGCATCACTAATTTTGAAAATTTAGTATTAATACAACTGTTCACCTAAGGGACTGCGTTATGTGTGGTGTGTCACAGCTGTTGTCCTCCAATCCATTACGTGTGGTGTCACAGCTGTTGTCCTCCAATCCCTACATAAATTTTCTGAATACAAGTGAGCCTCGTTGAAGTCCTCAGTGTCCCCTTTTCCTCCTCCCTTTGCAAACACTATCAACCAGTAGGTACGAGGATGAGCAAATTGCACCTGGCTGTGCCACTTCTATACACCCAGGGTTTGATAACATGCACCTCAAGGCAAGTGCATCAGCAGTGGCTGGGGAGATGGACGTGTGACCAAACTGTTTTCTAGAACCACACTCCTCTTGATGCCATTTCTGTGTTCACTAGAAGGATTTTATCAGTTTTGTTTAACTTCTCAGTTAGAGCTGAGTGTTCTGCTAGATATATGGAAAATGAAAATTTTCCCTTTAAAACACAAATATCTAAGGCTAAGTGAAGTTACATACAGCTGCTGGTTAATGTTTCTTAGTTACTGCCCGTGTTTCTCGCAGCATGGGCTCTCCTAGAACCCACCACACAGACGCTGGCCAGCTGCTGGGGATGCTCAGTCAGAGTCAAAGCGTGACGTTAATGGACACCCCCAGCTCCAAGTGTCCAGCCAAACCTGGCTTCCTCAGTAGTCAGTGGAAGACTCTTCCTGGAGGGCTTTGTGATATCTAAGTCAGACTTCGGATCTCTGTGTCTTTCTGTAGGATTAGCCTTTAAATTCATCTGGCAGAATCAGGTGCCTCAGCTGAACCATAGCCACATTCCAAATTCTGATCCTGTTGTAATATGGACAACACATCATTTTCCGTACTTGTCTACTTGCCTCAACTGCAAAAACTTAGTGTTGTCTGAATCCATTTGAAAGGGAAAAGGAGAAAGCAATCTAAATAGGTTTTTTTTTTTTTTCTTTCATGAGGCACAAAGAAAACTATAGGTTAGAATTAATATTTGCAGGCACCATGGGATGTGGGTTGTTCCCAAAACAGGCTGGACTGGACACAATGGTTTTAGATTGTCACTGACTGCTTTGTCCACATACTGAGGTGGAGTCTCTGAAATGGATGACACGTATAGCAAAGCTGGTGTCAGACAGAATTCTGGCTCAGTATATCCAGAGATACTATGTCAGGCCTCATTGTAGTCTCTGGATAATATGGCTTAATTCTAGGAACCTGTTGGAGTTCTTTATTTTACTGTTGTATTAGTGAATAAGCTTATACTACTTGCATCTTGAAAATTTTCTGATGGACATTTCTGTAGCTACAGGAACTAAAGCTGGGAAGGTCTGTAGGCTCCAGTTTATCACCAAAGATGTTTGGGTTTGATAGCAGCTTGGATTAGGGTAACTGAACGACAAGGTATTCTGCAGCGTAAAGATTTCAGAAATACCAGATCCAGGGTGTTCCCTGTGGTCCTGGCGCAGCTTGTCTGCATCCTGGCTGACTCGCC
>NW_010253509.1:84990-86778 GCF_000690775.1 Eurypyga helias
CATGCACGGAGCGGTGAGCCTGCCTGGCTCCAGCTGCGTTGTGTTTGCCTCTGATTCCCAGGAGCAGTACGGAAATGCAGAAAAATGGTGTCAGTTTATCTTGGGAGCGGATACCAGCTTTGCAAGCAGAGCACACATGTATTGGGTTTGTTTTTTCTCTAGCAGTACAATGCAATGGTATTGTTTGAAAAGCTGGAATCCCAGCTGAGAGCTAAAAGTTTTGAAATACTGAGGTCGGTGTTTCTTTGCAGGCTTCACCTGACTTTTTGTGTCCATGTTATGATAATTCTAACTACACAAATAGGTACTTCCTCTGCTTCTAGTGCATCTTGCGTTTTCCTTTAAAAATGAACAAACCAGCCTACCTATTTTCTGCAAGAAGAAATGCTGGTTTGATTGATGTTGTTACTGTAGGTTTTAAAATGTCATAATTATGCTAAATAATTTGTCAAGTGCAGCGTATTACATTTGGAGCTAACTGCTGGGTTTTTAGACAAAAGTAATTCTTAGAAGCTGTTGCCTCTTCATTTGCTGCTGTGGTTGCACAGGGGGAATTCCCAGCTTGCAGGAAAAGAAAGGGAGGAGGCTCTGGAATGCCCCTCCACAGGCAGGAGGCGTACCCTGGTGTTGTCCTTCCTGTCGCAGTCCCTGTGGCTGTTTGCAGGTGGCCATCCCATTTCCCTTTCCTTTCCACGCTTCTAACTTAAGATCGTGATTTACAGGACTGCCAAGTACTTTTGATGGGAGCTGAGTCAGTGGGAACTCTGTTCCGAATATACATGTGCTATAGCCTGGGGACCCACCCTGGACACCACTGGATTCTAGTGTATCAGACCAGGCCCCTAGATTAATGGATATTTTTGACCTGAGCCTGCACAAACGGCATATTTTTAAAAGGTTACGATGAGAGAAAATTTGGATTTTCATGGCGATTGCAAAAAATATACTGGTCAGCAAAACTGCAGGGTTTTAATAGACATGAAGTGCTAAAGTCCTTCAGAGGCAGGACCAGCTGCATTATTAACATGGAAGGTATTTTTCATTTAGCCATCTCTTCAAAACTATTATGGAAACGTAAGGAAAAGAAATTACTTGGAAGCAGGGAATCTGGCACAGCTAACACAGACCGCAGGCAGAGCTTCCCAAGGCTATAAATAACCAAAAATTGTCTTAGAAAGTGGATCACTTGAATAATGAGCAGTGGTACCGGGTGTGTGGAGGATAAAAGAAATTAACACGTAAAAAAAGCATCAGCTGTAGGTAGATGAGAGAATCTTACCCCTGAAGAAGACCCAACCTTCAGCAGCAATAAACTCTCTCCTTCCACCTAGAAATGGTTTTCTTTTTCCTTGTAGAGGTTGAAGCAGGGTCGTCACTGTTCTCTCACTTCTACTCATGGGAAATGCATTGGTCGGGCGCTGAACGCTCCCGTAGCTGGGGACCCGACTGCTGCGTTCCTCAGACGTACCTGAACGGCTGAGGAACCCTCTTCCTAGAGCTCCTCCGTCGCATGGATTGTTTTGGTAGTCAGTGGCACGCGTGTCCTTAACGACTGTGCCGCTGCGCAGCGAGGCCTCCGAGCGCCGCCTCCTTTGGTTTGCAGGAGCCTACGTTAATGGCTGTATGGAAACCGTCTTCCGGTCCGATGAGCGCACCTAACAAATCCGAGGGGTTGAACAAACTCGTGTCGTTAGCCATGAAAACGACTTAATATTCTGAATCTTCTTTTAGAGTCTCTGCATTAATTGTTCCTTTGGTAGCAGTAACCATTAAGAATACTCTCCTCCT
>NW_010253509.1:86941-91745 GCF_000690775.1 Eurypyga helias
TTGAAATCCCAAATATTAAAAATTAGGTTTTGAATTTAGTAACTTTATTCCCCTTATCTGAAGAGCTTTTTTTTAAATGAAATAAACATGAACTCTCTTCAGCAATTTCATAGGGACTGTTTTGTTCTGAAGGGGAAAAAGCAGCAGGCTGAGAAGCAACAGATACGTGGCTGCTGGTTCCTACCTGCGGCGCCGAGATGAGGGGCCGGCAACGCGGCTCCTCAGGCACAGAACGTGCTTACAGCTCCGCTGCTGAAAAACATCAGCCCCCAGCACACATCAACCCAGCAAACCTGCACCAGCAGCCAACTGCCCTTGCCTTTACCTCCTAAGTGCCAGAGGATGGGGACTGTCCCACCCGCGTTGCCCAGGAGTCAGTCGCTTCTCCAACTGCCGAGACATCGGTGCGGTGCTAACGGCATTGCTGCATCTCATGTTCACAGCTGAAGCTGCTGCTCGGTTCGCACATGCACTCCGTGTCGTGGTGCTGCCACAGCTGTAGATTGGCAGGATTTTGTGTTTGATGTAATTTAAGTAACAGCTTGTTCTGTCCAAGCAATTTTATGCGTGACCCTTTGAGCCCAGGGAGCTGCTCTGGCTTTCGCTGTGTTCACTTCCCAACTCAGGAACCGCCGTGGCCATTCCTTGCTTTGCCAGCGGCAAAGTTACTGGTACAGCCGTGACTTGAGAGATCATGTAAAGGTTAGAGCTAAATCATGTAACCTGCGGGCTAAAAAGCATCTTTAGGATCAGGTAAGAGTAGCTACTTGAGGGCAGAGGGGCAATGCTGTAGTGCTGCTTCAGGAGTTACTAAGCATCTTTTCTCAAAATACAGAGTTTGAGGGAAGATCAGCCCTGTAATACAAGGCACATGCGTGAATACCAATTATTTCAACACAAGTTTGGGAACATCTCCTTCAGTACTGGTTTAGCATGAGTCACTGCACCAAAAAAAGTTATCGAGAAAGGTTTTGTCGCCATGGTGATAAGATGTAAAGCTCAGATTTATGAAAGGGTGTAAAACCTATCCCTAAGACCTCCAGCAGTAGTCACCTACGGCCTCTGTTTCACTGAGCTGTCTGCGAGCAGGTGAGCTGTACGCATCAGTATTCCCACTAATCCTGTTTAAAACTTCAGCTTTAACCCTGCTGGCATCACAGCTTTTATGAGGTGTCTGAGGCTAAACGCTCCAGACCCAGAGAATTCCGAGGGTTGTATCGTCTGGTTTACAACTGGAAGAGCACGGTACCGCAGCGGGAGACGGCAGTACGTACGGAACAGCAGTTCAGAACAGGAAACAAACAGGAATGACACAGGGTGGGGGGGCGGTTTGTTGTTGTTCTGGAAGCAGCAAACCTTGTTTCTCCTCATCTCTTTTAGGCAATTACTTGGTGGTGTGCCGGCCGGGTGGACACTGCTGAAAGATCCCATTCCAGCCGCACTTGTTTCTCCGCACCTTCGGAGTCGGCAGCACGGTAAGAGATTTCAGTTTTGGCCTTCACTGAGCTTAGGCTACAGACAATACGAAACAGTAATTCTGACACACACCGAGTCTTAAAACATTACTGATGGCCACGCGACCTCTTGCTACCTGTAACCTTAGCGATTCGCCCAGAGGGGTGGTTCTCACCATCTGTTACGTCATCTCTACGGTGTTACCATTCTAGGTAAACTGTTACAAGCTGCCACTGAACAACGGGAAAGTTTCCTTTCAAGGGAGGTTTTTATTTACTTTCTCCTTCACTTCCTTTGAAAACAAACAAAAAGGATACACTGGAAGGAAAAAGATGATGTCTGACAGGATTCCGTACTGAAACTTACTCCTAACACAGAAGTTCATAGCAAGATCTGGTTTCTTTCTATAATGCAATAAAACCAAAAACCCCCCAAACAGTGAAAATACGTGGTATTAAGGAAACAATGGCTTTGTAGTTCAGTGTCTGCCCTGACTCAGCAGCACTTCAGGGGGTCTCCATAAACATACTCTGGGTGTGCTGTCAAATCTCTCACTGGAGCCGCTACGAGTCAGCACATAGAAAAACCACACGTTACTTTAAGTCAGGAACAAGTGCTCACTCCAAGTTTTTATTAAAATTGAACACAGGGGAAGTATTCGAACATACTTCTGGTTGAGGATCTAGACAGCTAATAGTTATCAGGATCATCTGGTTTTACAGCATTCCACAATCTCAATTAACCCTTTGAGTGTACATTCAGAGGAACACGACCGTGAGCAAGCACCTCGTTATTCAGCCAACAACCACTACATCATCGCTAAGAAACTGGTAAGTCGGAACCTCGAGGTTATAGGGAGCGGGACCTTTCCTGATTCTGCCAGAGGCATCGTAATGGGACCCGTGGCAAGGGCAGTAATAACCGCCGAAATCTCCAGAGTTAGCAATGGGTACACAACCCAGATGAGTGCAGACACCTACTAATATCACCCACTCTGGTTTCTTTACTCTGTCTAAGTCATGCTGTGGATCCCTCAGTTTAGACAGATCAACTTCAGCTTCCTGATTAATCTCTGCCTGGGTTCTGTGACGCACAAAGAGCGGCTTCCCTCTCCACTTGAAAGCCATGTTCTTGCCTTCTGGAATGTCAGACAGCTTGATCTCGATCTTTGACAGTGCTAGCACGTCAGCAGAGGCGCTCAGGCTGGACACGAACTGGGTGACCACACTCTTAGCTGCGTACGCGGTTGCTACACAGGTCGTTGCGGTCAACAGGTAGGAAAAGCCTTTTCGAGCTTCACTGCTTCTCTGAGAAGACGTGGTGGCATCTAGCACATCCCGACGACGATAGGCAGAGAAGTCCGGCACCGCGACGTCGTTATGGACGAAACGAACGCTGGCAGGCGCTGCAAGAAAAAGAACGTGAACTGACAACGCTTCCAAGTAAAAAATATTACAATGTGGTTTTAGTTACACTTTTCTAATGGCATTTTTTTGAATAATGGGTAAAAGTTACTCCAAAGTCTGGGTAAGATTCTGCTGATGGTACGTTTCAAGTTGTAAGGAAATGGTTTCCCGAGGGTATTTTTGGCAGATGAACAGGTGATTTGTGAAACTGTTTTACCTATTCTTTGAAAATCACACGAAGCCTCAGTATGCAGAAAAATCTGTGAGAAGTTCTAGGTTTAAAGTCAACTGTTTTTTTAGAAGATTTCAAGGAAAAACTCATGCAGGATACCGTGACTCGCTAAAAGGTGACACTGTGCAACAAACCTGTTTTCCATTCCAAATGTTTCCCTGAAAAAAAGATGCTACGAAGAAATTTGATTTAGTAAAGTTTGCATATCTGTCACTTAACACTGCTGCACTTCCCTCTGGCTTCAGCTGCTTCTGTGCCTTTAATCGCCTTGTGTGTGGCTAAGCACTTTTAAGATTAAAAATGGTCTATCAGGCATCCCCCTTGACGTTAAACTGCTGTCAAAGCTACCCGCCCCAGTAATTTTCACGCCTACAGTCCCCTATTTGCCAGGCTCACTTCACAGAAGGATTTAGGGGTACGGCTAATAACCACCCAATTCCCAAACTTTTCAAGTGGGATTCCCACATCAAACCTGTGTGCAAAACCAACGCGATTTGACAGCTAAGAGGCCTTCCCCTAGTTTCTCCAGCAAGAGCTGCTTTCCTCAGTGAAAATCCGTAAGGCAAAGGAAAGCACACGCCAGAAGCAGAACGTACTATGTGCCAAAGCGTGACCTGCAATTTGAAAAGAGCTATTTAGTTGTCTTTTCTTCTAGCCATTGGCACAAAGTTAACAGAGGTTAATAAAAACCATTCTCTCAAAGTAAAGCAACTCTCAGGAGTTTATATGCAACATTAACGGGGAAGGTATTTACGTTTATTTACACATGACTCAGCGTAGAAAAGGTATGTGCTGCGGAATTTTAACTGCAGAGAAATTAAACTGAAATTCGAAATTCTGAGAGCGTAAACCCTACTAATTTATTTCAGTATCATGACTTAAAATATCACATTTAGTAACAAGCAATACAATTAGCTTCTAAAAATTCCTTCTATTCGGTGAAAAGCACGCTTGATGCTAATTAAAACCTAATTAAAACCAAGAGTAAGGCTGCATGTCAGCTACGTTAGTTACAGACTTGCCGAGTTTCCACCTGAGCACACCCCTTACAGCTGAGGGCGAGGTGAAGTTCTACTCGCTAGAGAGCATCTTCCACAAGGTACTGCCATCCCCACCGCTACGAACATCCTATGGAAGAGTGTGAAGCAAACTTCCCACGTGCCCAGCAGCAGCTCCCCACGACACCCAAGCCGGCCTGTTCTGCGGAGAGCCGCGGCCCTTTGGCTGGAAGTCAGGTTCTGCAAGAACGACCTGGGACTAACTCGACCTGGCGGAGCCTCTGTCAGCAACGCGTGAACTGGGGGAAACACGGGCATTTCGGAAGAGGGAAGAGTGATGGTTTTGACCTCGGGAATTCATGGTTAGAGCCCTGTTAATGCAACAGGAAGACACGCTATCCGGTCTGACGCCACATCTCTGCTGTCCCTCTGTTCAATTCCTTATTGAACTAAACAGAATTTGCCTTCATCTTCCCAACGACAAATACCCACCTGGAGTCTCCAAAAGTAAGCTGGCTGTCAAGTGCCCTTAACTCTACGGCGATAAACGTTACCGTAACGCTGACAGCTCAGAATCAAGGGGTTTAAAACCCAGAAAGGCAGCAAAAGCCGGCACCTCCCAAATAATTCCCGACTCTGCTTCCCCCAGGCTGCCAGGCCGGACGGCGAGCGCCCAGAACCCCCGGCGCCGGCCACCCACGCCCCCAGCCCGC
>NW_010253510.1:0-2723 GCF_000690775.1 Eurypyga helias
AGTTAAACCACGACACTCTCCTTCCCCGTCAGCTGGGATTACGTATTTGAGGAGGATTTCACGGGAGGGTTGCCGACCGTCGGTAGCTACAGCTGGATTTCTCACAAAGCAGAGCAGGTGCAATGGCACTTTCAGGTGAGATCATCTGTAGTTTGAAAAGCCACAAAACCAGGGGGGTGGAAAATAATACGCCCTGACAACTGTCCCAAACGATAGGTCTCACTTAAGGACTGCAAACATTTTTTTGGCTTCCATTTTACCTATCCGTCTCTAAGTTTTCCCTCACAAAGTGATCTTCACTCCGTTACATCTTAAAGACAATAAAGAAGTTTGCCAATAAGCTATAAAGTGAGTGAGTGATCTCTACAGCTATCCCACTTCATAAAAGCCTCTTTTAAGACATCATGATTTATGTTTGGTATCTTTACCAAAAGCAGTTACAGCAGCATGATTAACACACTGTTTCCCTAATGGTCAGTTATCTTCTAACTATCCCTAGAAGCCACGTAAATTCCCAGGGCAACATGCAAGAATTAAGAAAGCAAAGCTCTGGGAAATTTAAGGCAAGAAAGTTAGGAAGGAGAATGTTGCTGTGAACATGGCTTTGAGACAGAGGCTTCCACAAGGTGAGCGGGAAAAATACGCCATCAACTCTCCAGCTGTAATAAGCAATTACTATACACATATTTTGTTACTGTTCCTATCATTCAGTTTTTCAATCTTAACCAAGCTTTTAGGCATATTAATGGGTGTAATAACTATAATAAAAACTTTCACATCCTTCAGACAGATTTATCTTCATCACCAGTCAAACTCTGTCCTCATTTATACTCTGTAGGATTTACTTTGATCACTCCTCTTTCAGGAGCTAGAGCTACAGCTTATGTGAAAAACAACACATGCACATCCTTTTGTCAGGTCAAGTACGCATTTACCAAAGCCTGACGTGAGGATTGGTTGTTCACAGGCAAGGCCAGCTAGAAGGGCTCGCAGAGCCAGCCTATATCCAGCTTCACATTCCTTTGAAACAGAAACAGGAAAACCAACAAGGGCATACACAATGGTATTTTAGAAATATGCAAGGGCATGAATATTTCTATTCAAGCAGTGCAAGCAACGCACTTGGGAGCTGCTGAACAGCCTGAGGTGAGGCAACCTTGGAAATCAGACCAAACCAATGTCTGTAGGCGGTTATTCATGGCCACGAAAGCGAGAGATGCTCCCTTGGCAGAGGCAGCACCCAGCTCCGCTCCCACACCACCCTGCTGCCCACAGCATCAAGTCACCCCGCAGCCCAGCCTGCCTGGTGTTCTCTTAAAAACGAGGAAAGACGGAGTACTTGGTCTGCAAGCACACTTTCCATTTTCATATCATTCAGGAAAAATCATAAAAACTAACCATAGTCAGAAATTTCAACTGCAGCTCTGAATCAAAACAACCACACCTGAGAAGAGGACATGGACCCTTCCAGACTCCCAACATAAAGGACATTTTCAACAGCCTCCTATTTCTCACAAACCCTTCCTTTCTTGGAGGGAACGGCCAAGCAAGTGAGTCAACCATAAGCCCAGTCCCCCACGCCCCAAGCCTCTGAGGATTTTACAGACCCATGAATTGTAAAATCTTCCAAGCAGATGTGTCCAACTAATACACTGTTGAAGCTCTTGCACAAAGTTTAGCCTAGTGTTGGATACGACACCTTGCCAGGCTGAAATTCTGATGTAAAAACCTCAGTATATTGACTTTATTTGCTGACAGACAACATTGCTAACGCCCCCTTTGAGCTGGCTCATGTAGGCAGCACACCCAGCCAACGCTATGTTTAAGGAAGAGCTTTGAAACTGTGGCTACTGCCGGGTGACCTGAGCAGACCAGCTGAAGGCACACGCTGCTCAGGGAGGTAAGGACAGCTTTACCCCCTCGGTCACTCCCCACTTCAGCGCAGGTTATCAAAGGAGATCAGGGAGGAGGGCAGCAAGGTTAAAGAGGGACATTACTGCAATGCAGACCTCAGCAAGCAAAGATAAACCTTGCTGAGTAGGTACGTGGGATTTACGTACCACGTGTTCTGGATGGGCATCGGACTGTCCTGCTCTTGTATTTAAGGAGCTGCTCTTCCCCCATAAGGTGCCACAGAGCTGTGCTTTTATTTTAAATCAAATCTAGAACCAATTAAACATAAAAGGAGGGAAAAGCACCTTTCCTAAAAAAACCAAAAGCTGTTTTCAGCTTATTTTTCTTTTTCCATCAATGAGGAACAGTGATGCTGATGGAGATAAAAGAGCAGGAAACGGACATCCACAGCTAAAACTCTGTCATCCATTGACCTGTGGCATGATGGCAACTCTCTGGGAGACAGAGTGGTGGAACATCATCAGCTCATCATTGGGATAATGCTTAGGTGAAGAAGCGGCATGTAATGCTGCTGTACTGGGCTGTGAGGCAAGGTCTTGGTAGGGGGCGAGCTACAGGGTGGCTTCTGTGAGCAGCTGCTGGAAGCCTCCCCTGTGTCCAACAGAGCCAATGGCAGCCGGCTCCAAGACGGATCCACCACCAGCCAAGGCTAAGCCCATGAGTGATGGTGGGACAGCATATTTAAAAAGGGGTGAAAAAACCCCAATCCTGAGCAACTGCAGCCAGAGAGAGGGGTGAGAGTATGTGAGAGCAACAGCTCTGCAGACCCCAAGTGGAGAAGGAGGGGGTGCTCCAGGTGGCAGAACAGA
>NW_010253511.1:0-467 GCF_000690775.1 Eurypyga helias
GCCGCGGCTCTGCCCTTCCCGGCAGTCCGGCTGGAAGCAGGGGAGAGCCCTCCTGGTGCACAGCCGGGGCGCTCGGGAGCCCTCCAGATCCCGCAGGATGGCATCCCCACACCCGAGCAGTCTCTCGGCAAAGACATAACCTGCTTCGCGCCCAGAAGGAGCCCCGGAGCCAGCGGGTGGGATGCGGTGTGATCCTGTGTCCTCTCCCCCTTCGCTTCGGTTGCCGTCTTTATTTCCTCCTCCAAAGGGAGCTCTCCTGGAGCTTGTTGTGCATGGAAGGAGACCAGGTTTGGTTTCTCCTTTTGGCAGGCAGCACAGCCACCTTGTGCCGTGGCGTCGGGCAAAGGCCGGGAGAAGGCAGGACAGTGTCGAGGGAACCGATCTGCACAGTTGGAGTTACTGAGCTGACCTCCCCTCCTCCTCCTTGCCCTGCTCTTACCCCGGGGCTGGCCCGGGCTGGGTGCTGC
>NW_010253511.1:809-10204 GCF_000690775.1 Eurypyga helias
TTTGCAGCTCGAGTTGCGCTGAGCCCAGAAGTGCAGGTCGGATGACTGGGGGGAGGGGGTGCTGTGTGTGGGGGTCCTGGCTGAAGGATTTGGGGTCAGGGTGCCACAGGGCACCTGTAACACTGCTCTAGCCCTGCGCAGGGCTGCGGGCTTCTCATAGCCCCGCTGCCTCCCTGAGTTTTACGTACTGTCCTAATCCCTGTGTAATCTTTACCTGTGGGCTCCTTGTAGCCTTCCCAGCCCATCTCATGTGGTGTTAGTGATGCTTAATAAATCCCTCCTGGGCACGCTCTTTTCTCAGCAACGTGCTGCAAAGGTTCTGTTTTACCAATCTGGTGATTTTTTTTGTTAATGCAGCCCAGCTTAAGGGCTCTTTTCCAGGTAAAAGCTGTCATATCGTTTAAACTTTTGTCAGCACTGGCAATTTCAGTTCAGAAACTTAAAAAGGGACTTGGCGTTTTCAGAAGTCATCTCAGAGCTGTGCATTTTAAGATCCCACATTTAAAGCATCTGTTTTCTGGAAGTAGAACAGGTTTGAGAATTAAACACGTCTTTCAAATGCTTTAATTCCCACCAGCCCCTCCCCAGCTTTCTCACTACGGTTTGCTGGAGCTTGAGGAGCAGGGAATGAATCTGTTGGAGAAATGCACCCAGTTCTTTTCCTGTCCAAGTTCCAGACATTTCAGAGGTAGTACTGGGGCATAAATTTCCAACCAGAGAAATCCAAATTCAAGATTTGAGCCCAAGTTACAAATTACCCCTTAAGAGGGGGAAGTCGGTCGGAATATTTAAGTTTACACTTCAAGTAGTCGGGGGTCTGTTTTCATTTGGGGCAGGGTGGCCCACAGGACTGCTGAATAAACATGGCTTTTAGGGGTTGGTATGACTTTTGGCTTTTCAAGGCATTTTTAAAGCTGAAGTGTTAGAGTCTCTGGGATTTTAGCAAAGGCATGTAGCTGCTCTGGGTCTGCCAGTGTCCCCGGGACAGTGCCTGTGCGAGCATCCCTCGTGCAGCGCTGGTGAAGCGGGGCGCGTAAGACGTCCCAGCCCGCAGCTAGTGTCTCCGTACGGCTCTGTTAGCCTTTCACACCGGGGTGGATACGCACGGCAGCCCGGGGTGGGACGGCTGAAGCCTTGTGAGCAGCTTATTGAATTTCTCAGCTTTTAATATTTGCGTGGTGCTGAATTCACAGAGAGGGGAAGGAGCTGCAGCTTCAGGCCTTTGCTGTCTCTTGTTTGCCTTAACTCAGGGATTTGTGTAATTTTGGCTTACTGAAGCCCTCCTGCATTCTTCGCTTCCCAATCCCTGCAAACAGCTGCTGGCTCCAGCAGCGAGAACTGGCAGAAGGCTGAAATACACCCCTTGCTCCTCCTTTGGGCCATCGTTCCCGTGCAGGGAATGTTTTTCCATTCTGATGGGGAAGCAACTGTCGGAGCACGCGGCGCTCGGGAGCAGCCTCTCCAGGTACCTTTGCTGGCGTGTGGGAGTCGGTCAGCGCGCCTGGTCCAGGATTCAAAGCAGCGCTGCCATCCAAGGGGGTGAGCAACAGGCGTTGGTCACCCGGCTGTTCTCAGCCAGTGTCCCAGCGAGCGCAAGGTGGTACGTGAAGGAGGCAGCTCCGCTGCTGTGTTACCCTCTTTTTTCCATTTCCTGCTGCCGTGCTTCGAAAAGGAAGGCAAATGAGTCGCCGACTCCCTCCAAACAGCCGCCCTCTGCTCCGCTCGTGGCGGTCGGACATGCAGATGGACATTTGGTAACAACATCAGGGGAAAAAACGGTGTTGGTTCTCTGTTTGGGGTTGAGAGCAGCGTATGCAGGCGGGTAGGACCGGCTTTGGCTCACACCGGTCCAAGCTGAGCGTGGACGTGCTGGCGGTCCCTGAGGAGATGTGTTGGTGTGAAACCTGCCGTAAAAAGAGCTGGCAGAGGCAGGTGTTGGGTTTGATGCCTCACGTATTAATTTGCTGTTTTGGGCAGTGAAATAACCATCCTCGGTGTGTTATGGGAGAATGAAGGACGTGGAAAAGGTCGATTGCAGAGAGCGGGGTCTCGTGTTGGTGATTCGGAGCAGTTTGTCACCAACAGCCGTCAAGCTGGGGGTGTTCTGTAAAAATCTTGCAGCAGCTCATTAATTTACAGTGAATCCCTGGAGAAAGTGTTGCTTTCTTCTTATAAATGCAGACGTGTGGGTGTGTCTGTTCTTTGCTTGCCCTTCTTCTATGTCTTTTTTTAAGCTAGCAAGCTACACAAGTGTGAGGGATGGGATGCTCCGCGGAGTGTGGGATCTTCCCCCATCTGGCAGCGATGTCATTCTCCGCGCAGATGGCATCCTCCAGTGGAAGCCACCCACTGCTGCTCTGCCTCTTGGGAGACCTGCGCTTCTCCATTTGACGGGAAGGAAGCTCATTGCTGACTGCTGGGAGTTAAGCGGGTATCAGTGACATGAGACCTTGAGGGAGAAGGCAACTTTATGTTAAAATCAAATGGATTTTGCTCATTCGCAGTCATACCCACCTGTTCAGAGTACCAACACCGGGATCTCCAAGTGGTCTGTCAGGCATTAGGGCATCAAGACATGTGTCCGGATAGTCAGGATAGGATTCCTTGCAATGACACAGCAGACAAGGAATGCCAAATATTAGACCTCTGGTGTCTCTTGGACAGCTTGTCCAACCATGCTATGGCTTTGGGTCTGCTTTTTTACATCCCTTGGGGACAAAGAGTGATGGTGATCTTTTGTCACTGCTTCCTGTCCCTTCTCTCTGAGTCCTTAGAATTTATTGACTGTCCTTCGTGTCTTTATCTTGGTTGTCTTATGGCTCCTGTTCTTCCCCAAATCATCTCTTGATGGCTTGAGTCTCTGGCTTGGGGCTTTGTTGATGTAGATTGTCCCATTTTTCTTTAAAGATGTTCCTTGTTTTCCAAGCTGAGAAGCTGCAGCTAGGTGTGCTGGGATCCTGAGGACATGCTAAATCACTGCCCTCAGCACAGGCTGTTTATTACACCCTGCTTTGTGTTGGTGCTTCCGTACTTGTTCCCGTCAATTCTTCGTTCCGATCATGCTTAACACATGTATCGCTCCGGTCTGCACACTGCATACAGGATTGTTGTCTGGCTTTGTGTGCACGTGTAATGCTGCACAGGAGGAGCCAAGGGACTATCCTGGATCAAAACTGAGTGATCAGAAGCCTGAGCAGAGCTGACATTGTAGCCCTGGAGCTCAGAGCAGTGAGAAGAATTTGGGAACTGCTTGTGTAACCCAGCCATTTGTGTGCACAAGTGCTCAGGCAGCTCCTGCTCACGAGCTGGCAGCTCACGTCGGGGTGGTCAGAGCATAATGCTGCCAGGGCCTGCGCTGAGTGCACGTGGGGAGGGACGCAGAGTGGCCGCTTGCCTGGGCACACTCCTGGCTAGCGAGCATCTGAACTCGGGCCAGGGCTTATGGATCTGCCCAACTTGGATCAGCAGCAGCTCTGGGCTGGTTTCGTACAGGTCTGCAGCAACTGGTGGTGTCTGGGGCCACAAACCGTAGAAAGCTGAGTCTCTCCAAAGAGTTTTTGCTCTAAATAAATAAGAAAAGTTGCTAGTGTTGGCAGGGAGTGGGTGGTGGTGTCTTGTTTGCCCTCAGCCAGAGGGTTGTGAGGCTCATCCACTTCTCTGCATCTCCTAAATGCACAGGGGGCATCTTGGGAGAGGCTGAGCTCGTTTCCCTCTGTTAAATGGCTTCTGTGGTACGGATGCGGGGTGGGGAGGATTTGGGTCATCGTTCTTAGCTCCGTGTGCTCTCTTTGTTTCTTGCTGCAGGTGCCCCTGAAGAAAATGGTGTAAGGCCAGCCAGCACAGCTGCCACTTCCAATCGCGACGTGCCCAGACCTCAGGGAGGAACATGGCAGCAGCTCAGGGAGCAGGAAGCAGTTCAGCCGGGCCATCCGGCCTCCCCAGTTCTGCCCCAGGGCAGAGCAGCAACTCCACGGCAGTGGCGGTGTGGGAATGGCAGGATGAGTTTGGCAGTTGGAGGCCGTACCGAGGGAACGTCTGCAGCTACATTGAACAGGTTTTTCAGGCCTCTCAGCAGAAGGGACGGCGTTCAGGGTCGGGGCTTGTCAGCAGCATCCCTTTGGGACATGCCGATCCTGTCTTGGCTCCCTACGTCATCGACATCCCAAGCCTGACGCAGTTCCGGCAGGATACAGGTAAGGGAGTTTTCCAGCCCGTGCTGGGCTTTTGATGAGGCTCCTTGCGTGCTTGGAGATAAGCAGGACCTTGTTCTGCGCAGGAGAGCCCTGCAGAGCTCTGCTGTCACTGCTGGGCAGTTCCTGGGGGGTGCACCTTCTCTGGTGGTGAGTCTGCTTCTCTCTCGACGCTGTCTGCTGCCCAGCGTGTTGGCATGTGAGCAGATCGTTGGCTGGCGTGAATCTGCGGGGCTGGGCGCAGGCAGGTGCTGGTGATCTCTTCGGGAGCCTCGTCACGGGATCTCTAGAGCTCAGAGCTTGTGAGCCAGAACCCTCGGAGCTGCAAACTTTCTTCCTGCCCCCACGCACATCCATTCAAGACCATTCGCACAAAAAAGCCTTTTTATGATTCAAACCCTCCCGTTCGAATCCCTGGTTCCCTCTGCGACTGGAGTGCCAGCTGCTTTACCTTGGCACGCCGCCCTGCGCAAGCTGCTTTGCGAAAGCCTGCAGCCCCCGCAGAACGCCGTAATGCTGCAGCAGAACACTCCCCGCGCTCCTGCTGTACGGGGCTGGCTTACTTCCTCCCAGGGAGGAAGGACAGGCTTGATAGCAGGGTTGACACCTCAGTTTCATTCTCGTCTCGTCTGTCTTGGGGGGTCACTGAGGCTAGCAGGTCGGAATTTGCTGAGATGACTCTTTTGCACCAGATGTGCCAAGCAGCTGTAGCTTAGAAAGGGGGCAGGAGTGGAATGCATGCTCTTCATCTCTGGAAAATCTAGGGAGATCCCAGATTACACACCCTGAACGAATGGCTACTTTGGAAAATTCTCTGTGCATCGGTTTCCCCTTTGCAGATATTTTTCCCATCACCCCGAGCTTGAGAGATGGGCAGTTGTGCGGGTTTTAGTCAGGACAGAGTTCACTCTCTTCACAGTGGCTGGTGTGAAGCGGTGTTTCTGGATTTACCCTGAGAAAAGTACTGACAAGGTGTCTCTTTAGCTAATGCCAGGCAGTGCTTGCACCAGATTCAGGGTCTTTCCCAGCTTCTGATACTGCAGCTTCATTCCCAGCTTTCTCACCACAGGCAATGTGGGGGGACACACAGCTCAGACAGCCAACCCAAACTGACCGGAGAAGGATCTCATTCCGTAGCACGTCATGCCTGGAACATAAACGGGGAGTGGGCTCGGGGGCCATAACTCTTTTCACTCCTTGACTCTCTCTCTTGCTGGCTCCTGAACTCTTCTGTTAGCTCCTTAACTCCTTTGCTCGCTCAGTCGTTAGTGAGTCGGTGGGTCGGTTGGGCTTCCCGGGCGCGCTCGGACTCTGCTGCGATCGCGCTCGGGCTCTGACTCTCACTACTTGGACCTGGCTGTGTGTCAGTTTGCTCAGCAATTTGCTCAGCAATTGTATCATATGTTTTATTTTCTATTATTTTAATTACTTATTAGTAGTAGTATTGTTATATTTTCATTTTTATAGATAATTGATTTATATCCAATTAGTAAATAGGTCTTATCTCAATATTATGACCTTCCTTGTCTTTTCCTCTGATTCTCCCCCCTCTCCTCTGGTGGGGGGCAAGCAGCTTTGTGGTATTTTGCTGGCCGGAGTTAAACCACGACAGCGGTGCTCTGGTTTCTTGCCAACTGAAGCAATAAGTGAGCAATATCTTGAATCAGCTGCACAATCGGGCAGTTCTTACAGGAAAGGGAAGTGGTTGGAGCAAATGTGAGCGGTCATCACAGCTGCATCCGTGGCTTTATTCTGCCTTGGTGACCTTAAGATTAGTTTTTCCTAAGGGTCTCCTGCGTGAGGAGCTTTCCGAGCTGGCTGCCTTGGCAGCTCCGGCCTGGTTGAGCGCTGGGAAGCCCTGTGGAAGCTGTGGCTTTGAGCAATACAGCATGGGCCACCAGAGCTGCCACCAGCGGCTGGTTCTTTTTCGCTTTCTATTTCTCGTTTCCTTCACGCCAGACTGGTGAAGGAACCTTCCAGCCTCTCGTCCTTTCAGCCAGTGCTCCTTACGCCTGGGCAGCGCCCCTGGGCCGTCAGGGAGAGGGCAGTTTGAGGGTGAGCAGAGTGCCTGTGGGAGAGTGAAATATGTGTCCCAGTGAGAACGGGACATCCTTCTCCAGGAGTGGAGCTGGCTCTCTGCAAAGGCCTTGCATCAATTTGGACCCTTGTGAAAGATCTCAAAACACCTAGCGAATGTTGGCCATCGCAGGGTGGTTTGGAGTTGGTCATCTCTGGGGGACAGCCCAGTACAGGTTTGGAAATGACGCTGGCTGACACAGTCTCGTCTTTCCTTGGATGAGATCTGTGACTGCATCGTTAAAAGGCTGATTCCACAGCTCTCCTGCAGCATTTCCCACTGATTCAGAGGCACGCTGATCAGAGTGGCCAGGTCAGTGAGCTTCCTTCCACGAGTACCTGCGTGCTCTTCTTAAGGGTCTTTTCCAACCTAAATGATCCTATGATTCCATTGGAAAGGCTCTCCTATCCCAATTTCAACAGCCCAGTTCTAAGCAAAGCTTTTTGCCTCTGCAGGGCTCTGCCTTAAACGTGAACCTCTCTGAGCGAGCAGCCAGCTGACCTTTGTCATGTGCTGGAGGAAAGAATCTCTGCAGGAAACATCCCCATGAAAAATCTTTAAACAGAGCAAAAAATAGGCTGTTTTATTCTGCTCATTAGCTATTAGACAGACAAATAGGCTCTTCAAAGGAAGCCAGGGAGAATAACAGGAAGCCAGTGTTAACGGGACCAGCATCCCCACCAACGGGGAATGACAGCTGTGCTGGGGATCCTGCGGGCAGGATTAGCCACGGGCTTCAGCTGCTGGTCAAGGCGGATGAGCTGGGAGTGAATGCACGGGAGCAGCAGGAGTTCTCCTCTCACCACAGCTGTTTGCCCACCCTGGACAGGAATGCTAGTCTCCCTGCCAGCCTGGGGGAAGGGGTGCATGGCTTTGGTCTTGTTATTGACTCCTAACAGCTCTTCTCCCGGCTGCTCTTCGGGGGTGTTAAAAATACAGGTTGCTTACAAACCCCTGACGTCTTCTCCATGTTGCATTTAGCTTTTGACCTGCCATTGGAGCAGGGGCAGCCTAGCCAACCTCCTCCAAGATGTGTCCTTTTGGGCTTTCAGACACCTTGCTTTAGCCATGGTAGTCCCCTTTCTCCTGGGGGCACGTTCCCTGCACTTGTCTCTAATGGTTCTCCCCATCTCACTTCCAGCCAGTCTCATCCCCAACCCTCCTTCATCAGGTGATGTTGCCCACCTATGGAGGCAGTAGGGTTGTGTTTCTAAAACAGAAGACTTGCTTGCTGGGTAGGAGGAGAGTCTGCTTTTGGCTGTTTCATCTGCTTTCCCATGTAAGATGTTGGTTCCTGGCCGGGGTGGGTTGCCTTGGTTCTGCTGACACCTTCTGCGGGGGAAAGCCTTGACCCACAGGAATCCCTGGGCTTCGTGGTTCAGCTATTGGAGTTTAACCCCAGTTCCCAGGGGGGACGTTGCTGTGTTTCACTAGCTGCTTGTAGCTTTTCAGGTGTGCTGATGAGGTGGTGTCACTGGAGGGTCCTGCTCCGCAACAGACGGGTTGCTTGGTGCTGTCCCGGCCATGGAAGCAGCAGGTTGGCAGTCAGCGCTGGACCTTTCCTGGTTCCTCATCCCGTGTGTGGGCTGAGGCAAGCCGTTCCCGTTCCCAGTGCCTTCAGCTCCCCAGCAGAAACACAGCTGCCGTTCCTTGGGCTGGCACTTTCTGCCTTTGAGATCGCCTCAGCCTTTATGGCAGCTCTGGAACTCAGGTCTGGCTTTCCTGACTTAGTTTTTGCACTGACATGGGGGAGATACCTGCACCCCAGGACAGGGTCTCACGGTCTGGTTGCCGAAGCGCAGTGCAGAAGGCTCCAGCACCGTTTGCAAAGAAGCCCAGGAGTGCGACAGGAGCAGAGGTGCAACTCGTGCTTTCACACAGGATTTTTAGTGGCAAGGAGACAGTTAGTGCCCTTGTGATTTGAGCCAGGTCCTGGCAGTCTCTGCAGTATCCCAGCGCTGTGGGGAAGAGAGGACAGCAGTGTGAGGCGCTCGAGATGGCATTCGGCCAGCCAGGGCCTGAACAAAGGTAGCAACTGGGTTTTGCAGTGTGGAGTCCCAGGTGGGCTATCCCCCACTTCTTCCTTGGGGTGTGTTCATTGGCTTCAAAGCTTGCTTGGACTGCCTGCCCCCCACGGAGCCCCCAGCACCATCCTGGGGCAGTTCTCTGCAGGCTTTAGGTGTGGATCCTGTTTTTACGTGTGGTCCTGGTTTGTAACTCTCGTGACCTCCTAGGAGGCTTTATTTTATTCCCCCCCGCCAGTGCTGTTCTCTGGATTCTCCTGTGCTGTAACCACTCTGCACCCCTGTTCCCTCCCGCTTGCCTGCATCCCCAGACTTGCTTGCCCCGCGGCGTTTCCTGCTCCTCGTTCGCAGTGCGGGGCGCTGCGGAGGATTTTCCCAGCAGCAGCAGTTTTGACCCCGCTGCAGGAACCCGTTTTCGCAGCGGTTGCGGAGCTCCTGTCCTGTTGGGTGGCTTACCTCCCCCGCGTTAGGCTTTTTTAAAGAAAGGAATAAAGTGGCCAGGAGTGAAGTCATCCTGGAAAGCCAGGCTTCCAGGGGTTTTGAGTTCCTGCTGTCGTTGTCGAGGGGCCTGGTGAGAGTAGCGTGTCTGCTTTCATTTGTCCTCCTTTGTCTGAACAGCTGCCCTCTCCAGTTTCCAAATTACTTCATTCGTCTCCTCCCTGGGTTTGCTGCATCACCCAGTGGTCCAGAGCCTGGAGCAGCCGGCCCTGTCTGTCCCCCCATCCCAAGTCCTTGTGAGACTTCACCCACTCCCCCAAGAGCAAAATCACCCAGATCCTTGCGTAGCACAGTGGGTGTTTAGCCCCCTAAGCGCTCTGCAGAACACTTCCCGATGGTGGCCTGTCTCTCTAGTTACTCTGCTGTCAGGGCTGTGGGAGTTGGGGCTTCTTTAAACAAGATCTGTGCCTCAGCCTGAATTCTCCTTTTAAACATCAGGGAGGCATATGTGATGGCTGTGCCTTTGTGCTTGGGTGTGTCTGTCTCCGCATCCTCTCTCCTTCCCTCCTTTCCCACCCTTCCTCCCAGCAGCTTTTGAACCTGTTGCCAGCCTGCAATCAGATTTGGCAGAGGCACAGGGATCTCGGGGGGGGGGGGGTACCGCGT
>NW_010253511.1:10235-12637 GCF_000690775.1 Eurypyga helias
CTGAGCTTCGCGAGCAAACACAGCCCAGTCAGGAAGTCTGTTAGTGCCCCTGCCGAGGGAGAGGTGAGGAAGGCCACCCTGATGCAGATACCGCGGATCCGTGCAGAAACAAGTCCTTGAGACAAGCTCTTACTTCTCTGCCCACAGAATGATTTGTTTTGTTTCTCCCCCTCCCCACACAGGGACGATGCGGGCCGTCCGCAGGAACCTCTTCCCTGCGGACTCTGCCGCCGGGCAGGGCATCGTCTGGGAGTGGCAGAACGACGAAGGCGGGTGGTCCCCCTACGAGATGAACGTCTGTGTGTTCCTGGAGGAAGCCCATGCCACGAACCACCAGCGAGTAGACCTTGGGCCCTTGGGCTACAACTACGAAGTTGACTTTGTGGCTCAAGTCCAGACCAACAAGACCACGAGGTTCCGCCGTGGCATTCAGAGGCGCTTGGACACCCCGTATCCGGTGACGGCTTCCCCGATGCCCCATCAAGCCGGGGCGCCTTGTTCCTGCCAGCAGTGCTGGCTGAATGGTGGGAGTGGTCCCATCACCACGCGCTACCGCCACTCCATGATAAACTTTCCCAACTCTTCCGCCACTCATCAGGTTTCCGGTAGGACAGCATCAGTAAGTTCTTCCAGCGTTGGCTTCGTGCCCTACAACAAACCGACTTTGTCTGGAGCAAGGTCAACACCGAAACTCAATGCACAGAGCACCTGGGCTTTGCCTCAAGCTGGGGGCCCCAGCACAGGACTGTCTGCGTCTAATGGAGCCAGGTACAGACCTAATTCACCTTTAAATACTGTGCATATGTCCAAGAGACCCTTCTGTGCTCAGGTTTTCATTATCTGGGAGTCTCTCTGTCCTAGAGGACTTTACAAGGGTCTTTCCCTGGACTGAGGGGAGTGTTTGTACCTTTCTGTCCCATACAGTGGATGAGAAGGCTTCTCCTCTGCTTTTCCTTTCTTTTCTCCCACCTGGAAGTCTAGTCTCTGTCTAATAGTCTTCCTGAGCCACTGGAGAAAGCAGTCAGGTTGAGATAATGCAGGTTTGAGGGAATTAAAGGTGATTGGTGGCATTTCTGGTTACACTTAAAACAACTTTGAGAGGGACTGAGTGAATGAAAAGGAGATTGTGAACACCCTTATTAAGTTAGAAATAATGCAGTAAACAGAGTGGAAAGCTGCTCTGTGTTCAAAGCCCTTTCCCTTCAAGGAGGAACCACAGGACTCGCTGTGTGTGGCTGAGACCTTGTGGGTACTTGACAAAATCAGGGAGTCCCTATTTTTAAGGTGAACAAGGAGGGAGAGAAACAACCCTAAGACATAGATTTCGTCAAGGATTTTTTAAATGCATTGTGGAGATGTTTAGAAAACCAAATCAGTACCTTCCCCTTCCTTTGATACCTTGAACCATAGCGATCTCTCTGTATGAAATCCGTGGGGTGACACTAGCAGTTTGAGCGGTGTCGGGGCTATTCATCAGGCTAAATGGTAATGCATAGCGGAGATGCCACTGGATAATCGTGGAAGGGGTTCATTTTGCACATGTTGAGGGGTGTGGGGCTTCGCAGTTGCAGTGTTGGAGGACTGGAAGCACAAGCAGGACTGCTAGTGAGGTAAAGTCCAGCTAAGCCTCGTGTTGTGAGGGTTGTTTGCTGTGTCCTTTCCCTTTCTTCAGTGACCCTCTCCCGGCTGGGTGCTCAGGGTGGGCTCTGGCTCTCTGGAGGCAGCTAGTTTGAAGGAAGGACTGGAAGTTGGCATGTTGCTAGCTGAAGTCTAGCTTTCCTCACCTCTTTGAGCTGTCACCCCTCAAACACTCCAGCTTGTATGGATGGGTCACCCGTGCTGGCTGCTGATCTGTTTTCCCGTAGCTCTTCTCTGACAGGGCTGAAAGCGGTGTGCATCTCGCAGTCCAGGATTTCAGCTCCCGTTGGTGCGTGGCTGGGGGAGAGCTCTGTTTGCACCTTGCTGCTGCGGAAGGAAGGGCTTCGCTTCTCTCCCGGTCTTTCGGCTGCTGCCAGCGGAATGAAAAGCCAAGGGTCATGGGCTGACATCTCAGCTCCTCTCCGCAGGGCTGTGGCACTGGGCTCCAGCAGGGATTTTGGGGCTGGGAGAGATCAGTGTCACCCTTGCAAAGTGGGGCACTACCCTCCTGGTTCTTGTAGGATGGCCTCTGCGAAGCCTGGACACCCGAACCAAGCCAGGTCGCCAGTGGTGGGCTTTCAGGCTCTCCCTCTGTGCAATCCCTTGCTAGCAGAGGTCTCTGGCCTGTCTGGTGATAATGCTTGCACCAAGTATCTCCCAGCATTAGACTGAGGACTGAGCAGGGGCTGTCTGACTGCTCCCTCCGTTTGTAAACGGCTGGAAGTGTACGGAGCAGTACATACATTTCACCATAAACGATCCAG
>NW_010253511.1:12659-13230 GCF_000690775.1 Eurypyga helias
AGGGGAACTTGCCAGGGCTGAGTTACCTGCCCAAGATACCCTGAGTAAATACAGAGAGAAGACATCTAGAAGGGTGTTGAAAGCACATTCTGCTAATTACATGAGGCACGGGGGTTTGAGGCTGATTTTGAATCTCGTTTGTATTATAAGCAAGACGGTGAATCTTCAGATATTTTCCTTAGTGTCATAACAGGACTCTCCCTCTTCGGGGTTATCGGGGTGAAATGACTTCCCGCATCCTGTTCTTTCTCGCGGTCTCTTTCTGATGCTTTCTTTGCACCTGGTGACTTTTTCATGGCATCTCAAACACCCGCAATACTCTGTTCCAGTCACCTTTGAATGGGGCTGAGAGCCAGAGCTCGGTACCATACGGCCTGCAGGAGCCACCAGTAAGGCTTTTGCAGTCTCCTGAAGAAGCTGCCAAACTTCCCCCTTTCACCGGAGCCGCTGGTTGGTCCGTGGGGTTGCCTGGAGTCCACTTCCTTCCCCAGAGCCTCAGCGTGATTTGCAAAGTGATTCTCAGGGTGGGAAAATTAAACACCAGGTCAAATAGAATCATAGAATGGTTTGG
>NW_010253512.1:0-26004 GCF_000690775.1 Eurypyga helias
CATTCTATGATTCTATGAATGCAAAACAAAGTAATTTGCGCTAACACACCTCTCCCCTGGAGAAAAACCCAAGGCCATTGTTAATTGTGTTGCTTAAGGTACCTGTAGAGCCAACCCAGGGAGATGCTACTGTAGGAACCTGGGCACAGTCCTAAAACAGAACAGGAGCTTAACCCCACTGGGGCGGTTTGGAGTAGGAGTTGCGCTTCTGGTGCCTGTAAAATAACGAATCGTGTCTCAACAGAAGATTTTAGGCAACAGAGCGGAAGATGCAGCATTTTCCTTAAGCACCAGTTTGACTGTGCCATTTGGAACGGGCAGTTTAGCAAACACACAGGTATTACAACAAGGATGGAAGAAGTAGTATTGTGTAAGTAGGATGCTAACAGTTTAGTACACTGTAACACAGTAAGTAATGCGTAATGCACTTATTCATATTCATTTTAGGATATGCAAATCCAGAAGACCAAAGCCTGTTAGTCAGAGATTACATGATTTTTCTTGATTACATGGAGGTTTTAACAAGAAACTTTTGCTGCATTTTAAGGGACATTCTTCAAGACCAAACTACTTCTGTCTCTAAAATTCAGATATTCTTGTTGAGGATTTGTAAACCCCAAAGTCTTTCTTCACTATGAGGCCTTAAAAAAAATCGTGTACATCAATTTTCATCAACCGTTTTATCTGTGGAAAGACAACCGTGTTTCTGAAGAACACTGCCAACACTCCCCCGCGCCTCCCTCCACAGAAACCTCAGGCACGAACAGACGAGTTCAGCTTTTGCTTTCATGAATAGCAGCACGATTTAAAGAAAATTCATTGAAGTATCTCCCTCGCTAAGCAGGTACCCGAGCGATGGAAACTGCCCAGCGCTTGCACTGAAGGTTGCACACGCTTCCGCGTTCCTTTGCTACCGCTCTTGGGTTCCTCCTGCAGCCCAGAGCCCACACAGTACCAAGATCAATAATGATCCGTGGTCTTATTTACAACAGCCTTAACTGTGACTATAGCTCTCAGTACAGCTAAACAAGGCTTTCCTTTCCCAACAAATGTATCACTTCTAACTCCCTGTCACAGATACAACATGAGCTCAAGAAGATAACACAATATACTTTACCAACACACTGTAAATTTAGCAGCTTAATGGAAATTTTCATTAAACTTCTACTCATTTAGTAAATTTAGTGGGAGTAGTCAAAACGTGCTTTAGAAAATATGAGAGTGACAGATCATAAACAGGAACAAAAATTGATTTTTCTCATTGGGTTAAATATTGTTCCTCTGTCTACAGCCTCTGCAGCACAACGCATGATGAGAGCTTTTGGATCTACGTATTTTGTAAGCCCAACAGATGTACTGCATACTGTAACCAGGTATGTACCTGGGGAGGTACCTAGCAGGGCTTCCTTTCGCAGAGCTGTCCTGGAATTACACGTTTAGCCTTTACATCAGTGATGCCACTGAATACTGAACTAGAATCCCATGCAATAGCGAGCTTTAAAAAAGGACTAACGGTTCTAGTCCGTGACACTGCTATTGTCAAAATGATAGCTGGCAACTCCCTCCTCAATTAGTGACACGTTTTTTGCAGCCATGTTTGGTCTAGCCAGGATTCTGGCAGTGAGTGATGACTAGTACAGATGTTTTATGCATCTGTCTTAATGAACAGCCAAGACAGGGAGATTACAACTCTTCAGAAGGAAGCCAAGCAGCCATTTGTTTACACACTTCCTACGTGCCTCCGGCGCTTTTACTTCTGGTGGGGCAGCTTCTCCAATTTTGTGCAATACACTGCAGAAACTGACACTGGGGGTGGTTTTGATAGATGTAGAGCCATACCAAAGAGAGAAAGTGAACTAAGACAGCAGCTTTAACACTTCCAGAGAACAAAGAGCTGAAGTATTGACTAGGTAGGTTACAGAGAGATGACATCGTCCAAGTTAATTGCATTTTGCACATCAGCTTTGCAGCTAGATAACAAAGTCCTGTTTTGTTTATGTATCCTGACTCCAAGATTTGAAACAAGTAAAAGGATGAAGGAAATCACCAGAGCTGTCATTTTTTCCCTGCTACTAATGCAAGAGAAGAAGAGAAGATCGTTATATGGTGTGACCGACATAAGACTTATGCTTTAAGGGAGCATAACCATTTATCCTTGTTTACAGCAAAAGAGAAGGATAAGGAACTGTTTTGTGATAGCAGAGGCAGAGCTTTCATTATCACAGATTTCCCCGAAACTAAAGCATGTGTATTTTAGAAACAACCAACCAAACCAACCAACCAAACAAGATGGGTGAGATACTTCAAGAAACAGATACACACAACTGCTCAGATCCAAAGATCTGAAACGTAGCAGTAAGCCTAGTTGTGCCACACACACAAAGGACACACACCTTGTGTAAGCAGCAGTGTTCCAGCAGGGATCGCACCCCTTCTATTCCAAATAGATCCTGAGAAAAAGACAAGGCAATCTGCTTCATGATGCTTCCACGAAGGTCAAGACACTGACTCTCAGGATAAGTAACGGTCCCATCACAAATCACCCACCCTAATTCCATCTCAGGCAGTCACGACAGTTTCTCTTCCCAGAAAGACCTCATCCTGCATTTCCAGTCTTGTCCTCAGAGCTCAATGCAGCAGGTTCGCTCCCTAACAGCTGTGCATTTCCCTGCAGAAGCGCCTCTATTGATTAGGCCATGAGCACAAATGAATTAAGAATAGAAGAGTTGATTTAAAGTGGGAGGCTGTAACTTTATTAGCTTTCATCACAGGCATAGATACTACACCAAAATGTTCCTCCTTGGTTCAGTATGTTGCTAATAGCGTTCCAAGCCAAAGAAAAGCACAGCCTGGCATTCTGAGAGTTCGGTCTTTCACTAAAAAGGAGGACGGCAAGTACAGAGGAGCTATCTTAATCAGAGAGGATTTAAAATTTCTTTTTAAAATTATTTTAACAATCCAATATTGCTCATTATTTCTTTAATCTCCTGTATTACACTGGAAATAATCTACCAGTGTTAGCTGAAAACTGCGACAAAAATACAAATCCAACCTAAGCGACAAATTTACGGCTTCCTACTCCCCAGCAGGCTGGCTCTGGCTGCTGTGAAGGAGATCCCCTGGTGATGGAGGCTCCCTACAAGAACGTACTCCTCACTGTGTATCCCAGGGGCTGGGCAGATGCACAGTGCCATGGGAATATCCTGCCTGCACTCTGATGCAGGACAGGCAGGCTCGACTGGCTGTGTCTGCATGCTGGTGAAGGGGGGAGAGATGAGCAGCTTTGCTCCAGCATCCAGCCAGCGGTGGGCAGGTACCCGTGGTCAAGGGGAAAGGATAAGGGAAAGGATGTGGGACAGGACCTGGACTTGACTGCGGGGTTGACTGCCAAGGGTCAGCTTCCCCCTGCCTGTGTGATCCCCGGCACACGCTCAGCGCAGGCAGCGGGGTTACAACTGCAGCACCACTGACGCTCTGGCAGTGAGAAGGGTCCAAACTGCCACATGCTGTTCAAAACGCAAAGAAAGGCAGCTCCAAAGATTCCACGGCTATGTAGTATGAGTTTTTAAACATGGCAGAATTCATAGCAATATTAGCAATTGCCTCTGACACCTGAAGATGTAATTTATAAATACACATATTACTTCATCCTCTGCCTCAGATACTACCAGCGAACCGTGTTTCTACCAGCAAGTAGATTTCCTGCAGCAAGACACCACTGCTGCGGTAGCAGTTATTTATATTTGCATGACAAACAGCTACTGGCTCCTTGCCTAACATGTTGGTGTTGGAACATTTGGTCCAAACAGCGCGTCTGCCAGCTAAGAGCTGTGCTGGATCTGTCAGGGGCGTTAGATAAATGTGTCACCCCTGACAGCCTGCATGTGTATATCCCAAACCACAGGAAGTGCGAGTTGCTGACCACAGTGCAGCCGGCCCTAGGACTGCACCCGCCTCCCACGCAGACACAAATAGTGATTGCAGCTATAGACATACTTCTATTTCTGACCAAGGGTGTCATACTGTTGCCCACCACTTCGAATACTATTTCGGGTTCACGCAAGCAACAGAAGTGGGCCAAAGCAGCCTCAGTCAGAAATCACAAACAAACTAAACAGGACCACCCCCACCCCCGCTGCTATCCCCAGCAACCAAACCTGTTGCATACATTCGGACATTAAATACCACAAGCAAGTTCTCAAACCGCCTTCCGTAGATTCTACCATGTTCCAGATGTGTCACTAGGGAATACCTATTCTCCTTGTTGACACATGCAAAGTGAGCAGCTCGGGCAACCAAATCCTACAATCAACAAAACGAGCTACCAGAACTCTCACCGGTCCTACAGACCTTTCGCTATATGATGCCAGATGTACACAAATCCACCCAAATCCACGTGCTGCACCTGAGCAGGGATCGCAGCGAGGCACGGGAGCACGGCTTTTCTGGGGAGGCTATTCTCTGTCTCCCGGGGGCTCTGACACGTCTCCCTTTGAACTCAGCAGGGGCTTTCAAAGAAGGGAGGAGTATGCCCAAAGGTACCCACAGCACAGGCAGTATCCGACAGATACTCTTCCAGTGGAATTCCACTGACGTTAAGGAAAAAGCAGTAACTCACAGAACCCTTCCTTCGTATCTTCATACCACATCACGGACACTCATTCTGTCCAACTGTAACACTTCTTTCCTCAACTTTAACAAGAATTAGCTCTATTGTGCTCCTTTGCTGTTACTTTGTTTCCATCTGGGATGCTGTCACCCATTTCTAGAGCCAGTCTCCCTGAATCCAGCTTTCTGACAGCAACGGTCAGGCAGTTTTCTGAAGAGCAGTTATGCTGGGAGGGGAGAACAGCAGTGCTCCCAGGTGATAATCGCTTCCAGAGGCAACACTGGATGCAGAAGAGGACTTCGCCGGTCAGCCCGGGAGCGTTCCCAAATCCCCAAGCCCATGTGCTGCTGGCGGGGACTGCTCTAACCACAGTCCCTAAGGGCCCAAAGGCAGCAACATGGGGCTGCGACACCCCTCTGCTCCCCAAAAAAAACCACACCTCCGTGGACATTTCACTGACGCTCTGCGGGTGGAAAACAGACTGCAATGACCCCAGGTCAAACAGCTGTTGAATACTTTACTGATCTTTTCACCCACATGTTAATGGTTTTGTTTTCCATACAATTTTGAAGTACTTAGCTGAGAACCTGTTGAGTTACTTCTCCACCATGTGGTAAGGCCACCCCAGAACACGAACAAAGATCAGGCAGGTACTGAATGTGAAAGTGCACTGTCAATTTGCCATTGTGCTATTGGTACAGAACCCTTGAATAACACGAAAACACGAATACCAGCACTAAAACTCACCTTTCTGCTACGTGGGGGTTCACAGGCAGTTTGAAAACGCGCCACGCTCAGTGTCATGCCAGTGAAATTACACTTTGCCTCCCCAGCTAACACGCATTTCCATTAAACACAGCATTCTCAGCAAGACGTTTTCTCAGTAGTGAGCACCTTGATTGACACGGGATTGCGTGACTGCTGAGTCAGCCGCTAGTTATGGCTCTTAACACCTGTGAGGTGTTCGACGTACCTCTTCACATCTCTGCTGAGCAAGATGTCTGCTCCCGCTTCATGCCACCCCGTGTTTTACACCAGTGCGTACATTTCCACGTGCAACACAACAAAACTGACGCCTTTTCGAATATAACACCATGGGGGTTTCGTCAAATTTGTATTTAATGACTTCACAGACTATTTTTTTCTCCCTGAGTAAATTCAAAGAAAGAATTTTAGAAGAAAAGCAATGGTGAATTTGAGGCTTTCCTTGTTTCCCCTGCAAACTGACATGAAAAAACAAAGGGTTTTTTGCGCTAACAAGGTGCCTGTAGGCAGTGCTGTTTCTCTGGACAGCAACGGCAAACAGTAATGGACAAAACATAAATCGTTGAGACTGTCAAGAAAGGATTCCCTTAAGCACTATGAATAACAAATGGAAAGGGGCTCAGTACAACATACAGGTAATAAGACAATGTATATTCACCACCTGACTTTTCTTTTTTACTACAGAAAATCATGACACTCAGTACAGCAAAACCCATTGACACTATGGAGCATCACAGTGTATCTCAGCAGGCAAGAGTGTTCAAATGTTTTCATAAGGAGCGGTGTGGTAATACCTCCAGAGTGTTCCCAAATCACAGAATTAATTTACAGTCCTTTCATAAAACTAAATGGATTTAATAAAATCTGATCATAAATTAACACTAACAGTTGATGTAAACCACACTGTCAGTGAGATTTATTTCAGTTATGATACCATTTATGGTGTTTTAAACCAGACTTTTAGGGCATTACAGGCTGAAGGGCAATCTGTTTACTATGGGAAACAGACCTGAAGGAAGGGAGGTGGCCTGTTTGCAGAATTCTTCTAAATCCCAGGACAATCATTAGAGGAGCACTACATATAATCTTGACAAAAGCAGTGGAATGTGGCAATGTGCTTTCTTGAGAGATCTTTCCGTTAAACAAGTGCAAAGGAAAAGGTAAGTGAAAAGTAAACAGTTCCTCGACAGGCATGATGCTCAGAGCTTAACCCCACGGAGTGGCAGACCATGGCCGCGGTATTAAATAAGACCTCGGGAGCTGGGCTGGCTTGAAGCAGCCCCATGAATGGTCAGCCAAGCCCCAGGCTCCAGACCAGCCCACAGGCTGTGCGGCTGGAGGCAGAGCGGCTCTGGGAAAGCAGGGGCTGCACCACTACCTTTTCTTCCGGACGGGGCAGCGTTAGAGAAAAGAGAGAGCACAGCCCATCCCAGAGAGCGTTCCTGGGATGGGAATCTCAGCATGGCACTTTCTCTCCCAAAGGCACAGAATAAACACTGCGGAGAGCTACGACACAAGCTGAAAGGAGTGTTCCAATAATTCTGTTCACAATGACATCAAATGTGCAACATTAAGTTTTTTTCTATTCACTCCTTAAGCAGCTTTTGCTACCAGCTTTCCAGGTTTCTTCTTTACCCGAGTCCCCTGTGGATATTCTAGTTCAAACCCAAGTAATCAAGTCAGCATTTATGAATACTGCTGCCTACGTTTAGAATGTATGGACTTTTCCACACAAAATCAGATAAAAGATATAAAAAGGAGCAATAATTAGTTTTGTTACCTGTTCTTCTGTGAGGAAAGAATTTATCAAGCTAAGATGAAACAGTCCTCTCTTTTTTAAAAATCTAAATATTATTCTCCAAAAAATATTGGTTTGGCATATTTCCAAACACCATGAAAATAGGAAATAGTAGTTAATGAAAACATCTCAACAGCCCAAGGTATTTCACCTTTCACAAAGCTCACTCTAAATAGCTCCCAATACCGTGACTTACACTCTGCGACTGCAGCGCACTGAAAAGGAACAATGGCAGTGCGAAGGGGGAACCCTGATTCCGAAACGCTATCCCCTCTGTCAGATGCTTCGATGTAAACACTTCTGTTAACGCCCTGTGAGCACTGAGGTCGTGGTTGGACTCAGCCACGTGGTGACCCACTGAACAGGACACCAGGAATGCACCAGGATACACAAGGAGGCAAAATGACTCGTTTCTTTAAGAGCAAGTTCATATTGTTTAGAAATAACCAGTTTCTTTTAATAATTGCCTAAATAACCTGTGACTCTGCATTATGCGACTTTAGGCGATATCTCAGGTCATGCAACCCTCAGCCTATTTAGAGGGAAGGCGATGTGGCCAGGAGAAATGCAATAAAAAAGGAAGATAGGGTAGAATAATGTTTTAAGAAGAGTTGCACTCTCTCTAAGCACACTATTCCTTACTACTATGGAGCAGTCTCTTCCATAGCAAATCCATCTTCAGAATGAATTTACTTCCACTGCGTGGAAAACCCCCACATAATTCCTAATTCCACATCAAGTCTAGATTAGGGAGGGGTTTATTTGTTACAGGCCACCATTTTCTCTGTTGGGTGTAAAAATAATGCAAGAAGCATGCTATACACACAGGTCAACAGTACTGTCAGATAGATTAAGCCTTTCCATGGCACTTTAAGACTCATAATATTGGCCCAAAAATTAATACCTCAAAATTAGCCAAGTAGGACTTATTTAATGTTTACCTAGTCACCAACGTTTTCATTTTCCAGAATTCATTAGACACTGACAACCCTCAGTAACCACACCACCAGATCTATTTAGTGGCTTGTAAACCTTGAGGTGCACAATTTTTTACCCCATAATTCTATCAAAAATGTTTCCTGTGCAGTTGCAATTTCTTTGCATATGAAAACCAGCATCAACCACAGAGCAGCAGCCCTGATTTCTAGTGGGAATCACCACTGGTGTAAGAATCATCAGCCCCGATAAAGTATTAAGCGTGTTAAAGCCAGAATTATTCCTTTATACATTCCTTAATGCCAATAAACTACCTTAGTGCCCACAAGTCTGTCATAACTTGTGCTTGAGATTATCCCTGGTTACTACTCTGGAGGACATTCTGAATACAGCTCTTGAGACATCTCTCCTGGGAAAAGGGAGAGGTTACTACTTCAAACTACTTCATCAGGAATATTTCATCATTAACTCAATGTTAATTCTGTGCTACAACACAAACATAATGATGTTATTAAATTAATATTTAATTATAAAATAATTACTGTGCAATATAAAGGGTAAAAAAAGAATTACAGAATTATTAAAGGCTTATTAAATATTTAGCATTGAAACATGTGAGTGACAATTTGTGACCATAATGTGCTGAGAATTTTGTCCACAGCAAACTGTTGTGAACCAGCCGATCTATTCCCTTATCTTTTACACTCAGATTAATATGTCAGGCTTTATCATCTTTCAGAAGAGGAACCACAGGTTTTCACTCAGATGCTATCTTTTCCTCATGCAGATTTGTAAAAATAGAGGAAAACTAGAGGTCTGAAGATTTCTGAGGCATTTAAGGGAATGAGATGAGAACTCCATGGTCAGGTAATACTTAAAACCCCCTGGGTTCAGCCTAACCCACTTGTAATATTCTAAATTTACAGTGAAAAACAGCACCACAGAATGCTCTTACTAACAGAGTTCTCTCTCCCTTCGCCACAGCCTCAAGTACAAACATTTCCACATGCAGAATACTTCTTCCGACCTAAAAATCCAGGCTCAAAGCTCAGCAGTGCTGGAAAGCACTCGACCACATGATGGGAATGAACACTGACGCTTCCACAAGGAAGTTTTCTCCCAGACGCCGGCTCTTTTGGAAACAGAGATAAGACAGTGAGAGAACAGGTATTTTCCTTCACTTACAGAAAGAGCTTTCCTGGAAACTTTCACTGGCTGATCACCTAAAGGAAAGTGATGATCATCAGAGTACGACACCCAAATGTTAACGCTTTGCAGGATCCTTGTTCCACGTAGGTAGGAAAATAAAAACACTCCAGAAAAAAGGACACTAAATTTGCCATAGGTCTGATGCACCACCGAAGGGGTAAACCTAAAAACATTTACTGCCACTGCTATCCGCCCGGCAGCTTATTCCACGTCTGACGAGGGCTGGGTTTTTCTGGAAGAGCAGACAGCTCCGTGGTGGCACAGGGAAGAAGGGCCGTTACCAGGCTGCGTCACTCTCTGCGTACACAGACCTGGGGACAGAGGTAGATGCTGCCAGTGAATTTCTGCTGTGAATCTCACCATTACATGCAGAAGACACACGCAAACCTTTGCTTTGCCTATCCTCCCCTTCCTTTATCAGCACCAACTCTAATTTACTTGGGAAATTGTGGAAGATTATCAAAATAGCTCTGATTTCATGCCTACTGAAGGGCAAAAGGCTAATTCTTAGTGCTTTTAAGTTTTCAAGTGGAGAATTTTTGCATTCCTGTAAGATATTTGACTGTGAGGAGTGTAAGTGAGCACAAGAAAGCTCAGGAGAAAGAAAAATCACACCTGAAAAGGTAAACTTCTTCAAAGAATTCTCCACAGTAGGTTATTACCAACAGGATGTGACGCCACTTCGTAGGAAGATCGGCTGCCAAGCAAATTGCCGAAGGCACTAGGTACTGAAGAGTGAAATACAGGTGCTGAAGTGGTCTGACGCTCCCCATACTGCTGGCCTGTGCCGCACTTAAGTGAACGAACTAGGTAGGAACCGTCCAGTATGGAGGACAAAGGGGTGAAAAAGTATTTTCTTGAAATGAAATGGAAGAGAACAATGTCAGTTGGGAAACAAAGCTCAAGGCCGGGCTGACTGCGAAGCACAGACAGCGTCAGAGGGCTCAGCTGACTTGACTCTGCTGGAAGGGTTCCTCCACACAAGGACACTGCAAAACCAGATGGGAATGAAATGCTGAACTGATTAAACTACACAAAACCTTTCTGTGGAGATTCTTAGAAAGAAATGAAACATCCCTAGCTCAGTTAAGTTAGACAGCAGTAAGACAGCTCACCCCTCAAGACTGACAAAACAAATCAAGTTTCAGGTTGCAAACGTACATTTGAAATAACTTCAATATCACAAGAATCAAAAATTTTCCTGACAATCTGCTTAGTCATTTAAAAAGTTTGTTGATCTAAGGAAAAACACCTGGCACAGAGTAAGGAAACTTTAAAAACTTTGGAGTCTCAGAAATACCAGATGGGCAAAGGCAGAAGCCAGGGCCCAGCTGGAGAGCCAACCAGGCACCACATTGTGTTGAAAGTGTGCACTTCTCAACCAGAAATCATCTTCTTCCTGAGAGTTCAGTGCTACGTGCTGTCTGGAGGGAAACGTCAGGAACGGAACACAAAGTCTGAACACATTTACTGCTGTTCCTGGTGGCAACAGCCCAACACCCACAGTCTTTGCTGTTCGTTATGTACGTGTGCCTGCATGATGGCCCCACATCAGCACTGAACTCTTCTCTGGGGGCTTGTTTCCGGGTTTTTTTGGGGCGGTTTGGGGTGGTTTTGGTTTTTATTTTTCTGAATCTATTACCCACAATCTTGTTCTCACAAATGCCTCTCAAGCCCAGGGAGAAGGCAAACAGTGTTCCCCATGGTAAAGAACAGTAAAAAGCTCCTGGCAAGGCTACTCCCCTTATTAACCAGATCAGTGACGCTGCAAAGCAGTGACCAACGCATCGGAAGGCTTGCAGGGAGCGGCTGCACATTTTGTGTGACACAGACAGAAAAAGGGGACAAGGCAGCAGCTGCAAAAAGTCCTCCTCTGGGTCTGAAACAGAACTTCCCTCCACCTGTCACTGCTAACAGCTTTAAAAGATTCTCTAGAAAAGAGGTATTTTTGTGGAAGTTATTCCACAAAGAATTTGAATTTTAAAGACTCCATTGAAAAGATTTTGCTATTGAGAAGGAAAAATTTAAGGACAATGCCACTCCAACAGAAGGTGAATAATAGATTATCTCATTCCTAATGGATTTATTGAGAGACTTCTTGGGGGGAGGGGGGGAAGTAACATAGCTTTTCCATGAAAGGTTGTCTGAAGTCAGTGAAATAGGCATATGAAAAAAGCAGCACTACTATGTCATTAAAGCAGCTACAAGTAGAAGAAATGTTTAATAAAACTTTAACCTCAGAGACTTTTTTGTTATGGCGACTGTTTGACTAGGGAGAGGTAAAAGACTGGGTGTTTGGATGAATCGGGATTTCAGAGGACAGCACCATCTCACCGGCAATCCCAGCTCACCGCCACGGCCTTGCTCTGCCATGTGGAAGCGCTCAGACTCATATTTAAACACACGATGACCTAGGAACTGGCGTGTTACCTGGTTGACTGGAACAGGATCGGTCACTCGGACGCTGTAACGCTGAAGCGCCCATCAGCATCTTTTACCTGAGCCAGCAGGCACCCTTACAGAAATCTTGCCTTGCCTCAGCACGAGACAGGAATGCAGGATTTAACACCTTTTACAAACTGGCTTTTCCTTTAGCTGTTGCCAAACAAGAAGGTATTATTTGTTGCTTCCTAGGTATCTTGGTGATTAATGAAGTTTAAGAAGGGCACCTTCACTAATAATATGTGCCTCCCATTGATCATGTTTCCAGCAATCATTAGTATTCATTAGCAGCAGTCAACTCCCTAATTCCTTTTTGCCTAAGCCCAAATTATTGTAAGTTATTTACAACACCCTGTAGGAAAGAACAAGGCTCTCACAAATCTTAATGGCTTATTCCCAGACCTCCTCATACCAGCACTGCCAGGAAATACATGCACACTGCAAGACTCTCCCAGCTGCTAGCCCGCAGGACTACCTGCATGAGTCTCTTGCCTGCGACAGTACCTGGTAGGGATGTCCCTCTAGACCCCAGAGCCTGCTCGCCCTGCTTTCTCAGCAGGGCAGGGGGAGGAGGGGAGCGAGCGAGCAGCCGGGTGGGTGTTTGGCTGTCGGCCAGGTTAAGGCTCCACAGCCATAGAAACAGGGCCAAGGATACACCACAGCATCTGCCTGTACAGCTACACCAACAAACGCAGAAGCGGTGATGCTACTTGCCCACGCTTCACCGGGGGCCGTTCACACGCTGTACTGAGACTGACGGGGAAAACAGCCTTGCAAGCTCAGCGCTGCACTGAGAGCGAGAGCTCGCTCACGTTCTGCAAGCCGAGATCGCAGGAGCCGTGCCTGCATCCACAGCACACTCGATAGTGCTTTTAAAAGCACTTGAACAAACACTTCACCTTACGCAAGCACTAACACCATAACACTACATGCAGGACTGCTAAAGCCTGACGTTACTGCAGGCTGCACCGAAGAGAAGTATTGCTAGACGGGTAGAAAGGAGGTGAATTACATCCCCAACGTTAACTTCTCCCCACCAACCTTTAGCTCGCTCTTCAGTTAAGTGAGGACGGCAACGTAAGTGGATTTCAAAGACAGCTAATTCACAGTGATATCATCCTATTATTTAAAAACCTACTTTGGGATATTGCTAGGTCTTTCCTATAATGTTCTCCACAGTCCGTGTATAAAAGTAATCCAAACAATATCCATACATCCTCCTTAGCACTTTTCTCTTTTGATTAAAATATTCAACTGCTACAAAACAAAGCATCAGAGTTATAATATTTATGAATACAGATCCCATCTGGCATTGGTTGCCACAGTCTGCAGTTCCCAACTGCAAGTAGATGAGTGAATCTGAAATTATAATTCCTTCAAAGACCATCAGGATGACAAAAATTTGCTCAACTCTGTAGCACTATATGAAATACTCTAGGAACAGTGTACGCCTTGAGATGCATTGTATACATACTCCACAACAGGGGTTCAAATACAGGAAAACAAGTCAAGCCTATGATAATTTTTGCACTGAGGGATATAAATAAAATATAATAGCATGAGCACAGAGACTGTCTTTTGTTAGTTTCTAATCCCATTATGGAATTTAAATGAAACAAATATAAAGATTCACAACTGCAGAACACAAATGTATAGGAAAAACACAGACCTAGGTCAGGAGAAGTTTGTTGAAGAGGAAACAGTTCCCTGCATTTGCAATTATCAGAGATACCTGCAGCCGTTGCATACAGGAGAGACGGGTTCTTTCTTCCTACGGTGAACTTAGGCGTGACAGGAAAGCTAAGCCAAAACCACTGTCTACCAACCTAGTGTGCCACGCTCACACTGGCTACCTGTAGCTCTGTGCTTCTTGTGCCTGATGGAGCTTTCTGGAGCTCCCGTTTCTATTTGAACCTGCCCAGCTAGCCCTAGGCCCCGCAACATACTCCTCCAGCCACGGAGTTAATCATCTGCCCCAGGCTCTTCTCTCTTCACATCCGTGGCAGAGGAGCAAAGGAAGGGGGAGAGCAAGGAGGTAAGACTTGGATGTAGGTCTCAACACGCAAGGCTGAAAACTTGCCCCCGCTGTGATCTGCGGAGCTCAACCCCCCATCACTGCCATGAGGGCTTTCTGCACCCATGAGGAGGCCAGTAACGGCCAAGGCGGATTTCTCCCTGTGCCCCACGCAACCCACTGTGCTGTGGTAGGATATGCTTTCTGATGTAGAACCTGCCTTTGATGAACACCTCTGTGGCATAAAAAGTAATAACTAACACACCTTCCTTTCTGTAAGAGAGACTTGGGAAGCCTGATAGCTAACAACATACACACGCTTGTCCCTCCACCAGCAGCTATTAACGAACCATTCCGGCTAGTTGGGCTTTCCTGTCAACTTTTCAGGCCTGAGCAAAGAGCAGGCAACCTCAGACAAATGATCATGGAGGTATTTATCATTCCCAAGCCGGTTTCATCCACGTGTTAACTGTGGATTCACCTGTGTGGGCTGGCATATGGTACACAACCAGAAACCAAAGCAGCACTCGGCCTTCAGCTACACCGACTACAGTGAGACGCAGCAAATAACCCGACCCAGGCACACGGTAAAGCCGCTCAGACATTCATTTTCCACTGGATTTCTTTGTAGCAAAGAAACAGCTAAATAAATAATAAAGCCGATTTTAGAGAAAGGCTTGAAAAATTAATGGAAATCTGAGTGATCAAGCCTGGAAAACCTGATGTGAAGCTCTGTGTATAGCTCTGATCACATCAGAATAGTCAGGGAACTGTTTCTCATCAATGTAGACATCTCTGGGAATACTTTTGTAGTGACACCACTTCAGCACACTTTATTAAACTTGTTAAGATACCCTATAATCATATCTGACAAATGAGTAAGTTTGGATCTATTCCAAAATGAATCTACATATCACTATAGTTAATTTACATGCTGGCTTAAACATATGAAATGATGCAGTAGACATAATTGCCTCCTGAAAGGTAAAGTATAAAAGCAAAATGAGTAAACCAACAAATAAAATAATTTCCTTTTCAGATGATACAACTCTTAAACCTCCTCTGAACCCTGGCGATACAAACCAGCTCATGCTGAAGGAAAAGAGCTGGGCAATTCCACTTCATTTGTCCTATCGCTGGGTTCTGAAAGCTGGAGCAAATTAAGGGATGTGACCTTACAGCAGAAAGACTTGCTCTCACTGCTACTTAAACAGACAAAGCAAAAGCAATAATTACTTGCTGCCGATATTCAGGGAGCTCCGGGTAGCATTGAATGCTAGCACAGCATTACTGTCTGTGCATCAACATCCTGCTTCGTCTGGCTCCAACTTCAGCCAAGTGTGTTGACGTTTCCTACGCTGGGTCTCTGTCTCTCGGGTTGAGCTTTTCTTTTTCATTTCTGATACATTCATCCTGATCAGCTCAGGCATTTCTGACACTGGCAGTGCGAGAGAAGATTTTGCACATGTAAAGTAGCTCCCAGACTTTTTTGTTCTAGCCTGCCAGCATTTCCACACTTCCCACACATGAAGCAGGCACTCAAAGATTAACGAGGCAAAGAATCTGTTCTCACTGCCTGAACTGGAGCCTCTCTCAGCTCAAACAGTTGGGTTGTGCTGACCAAACTTTACAAGCATGGTATCTCTGTAGGAAAGAGGATATTAAATTCCTCTTGTAACTACACAGTGCACCTTCCAACACCATGGGCTGTGTACGCGCATCCTGTTCTTTGGCAGTTAGGGTGGAGAAGGGTTTTAATGATAATTGCTGTTACAAGATGCAACGAGGTGTGCGTATTAAAAGCAGAGATCTTTCGTCTCCGCACACTCTGCTGCCGTTCCAGCACCACCGAGTGTGGAGCCGAAGACAGAGAAGGAGCAGCCTGAACCCGCAGAGAGTGCCAAAAGCTGACTTGTCAGAAGAAGAGGAAGCTGATGGTCAGGAAGAAAACAGAATTAGTTAGTAGTGTTTATGAAGAATAAAGAGCTGACACCTGGGAGGGCAGATGCAACGAGGAGTTGATTAAGGAAGCTTAGGTTTTATAGTCAGCACGTTCCTGCACATGATCACAACAATCATGCAAGAATGGGCTAAATGCCAGGAATCTGGTATTTCTTAAGTTCTTAAGATAGGTATAACTTTGTTTCACTTTTATTTCGTATATGCTTGGTGGAGCATACACACACAGAGTGCAGGTGCAGAAACAAAACTTTCATTTCTGGGAAAATCTTATTTTCAAGAAAAATAAGTCTGAGTGAGCCAAAGTTGGAAGTGTGTATTTACTGCCAAACTACAGCATTTCTAGAATGAACTATCCACCCCAAGGTACCAACCTACTTGCTAAACTGATAAGTGGTCTCGCTAGAGCAAAACATCCAAGCAGCTTTGGCAGCTCTAAATGGACATGGATAAAATCTCAGTTCCGTGGATATTCGCCTCTGACTGCACAATACATTTTTATTCTGGCTACGGATCTTAATTTCAGTCTGCACCTGCCACAACTTCTATCACAGCTCATTAGGGATCTTCCAGAGTCAGGAAATCTGGCGACCAGATGCCAAGCAAGTTGGCCAGCCTAGAGATCTAGTCTAGAAGCCATGGCTTATGAAAGCACATGGCAAGTGGTCCCAAATACGTGACCCCAAGAAGCCTTGGGGCTTGGCAACCCATCTGCATTCATCTAGAGCCAGATGAGCAATTTTAGAGAAAATGAAGTTTCATTACAAGCTCATAAAAAATGAAACCACTTATGTGAAATATTTCCAATCAGACAATCTGGCAAATTCAACAATTGACAAAGTCCCCAGAATACAAGACCTATGGCTAATACAACCATCTGGTGAATAAATGCAAGAAAAACCTCTCATTCTCACATTGTTCTCCTCCTTCACTAGGTCATATCCTCATAAATTCCTGAAAACTCTACCAAAAGAATATAAGCATCAGTTCCCTCCATGGGAAAACACTCTTTATTGTAAAGGCAGCACTCCGTACAATTCACTGTTTGCTACCCTGCTACACAACACACATACAGCATGTGACTGTAATGCATGTAGCAGCAGTGCTTTGAAAATCATACCAAAAGTGAATATTTAGTGAGAAGAGAATCTGAACCTCTAGCAATGCACAGTTGTTGGGAATGATAGAGAAAACCATATATTTCACTGTGGGACTCAGGAGTCAACGCCTCAAACCACAGGTACTTTCTAGATGATGAAGAACACAGAGCAAAGCTACCCAGAGAACTAATGACACCAGAATACAATTACAATTACAACTAATCCAAAGACTGCTCTCCAAAAGCAAACATTTTTAGACCTGCTTTGGGATCTGTGTGGCAATTTAAGGTGGCTTCTTCAGTGATGGAACTCTTACAACAATGGGAAAAGCTCTGTGCCATAAACGTGAAAAATGCTTACTTCTCCTTTCCCATATAACACACAAGCATTTTGATTACCACTCTACACTAAAAGGATGTTTCAATTTAAAGCTCTTCAGAAGGCTGCCAGGAATGCTCTGCTCAATGATAAGTCTATTGTACAAGACAAGCAAGGAGAACATTACCTTTCTAAGTGGCCAGGGAAGTGTGTTATTTACAGCCAAGTGACAAAACAGGAAGAGATGTGGAAAACGTCAAAAAGAACCCGAGACCACAAGCATTAACAAATGGTCTGAAAAACCACTCAATTTTTTTTTCTCTTCCCCTTCCCCCACCCCATCGGTCTCAAAGCACTCAAGGAACTGGAGACTGCTTCATGGTCACCAGCCACATGAAAAACCACCTCTTTAACAAAGTCTCCTGTTTTTCAGTCCAGTTCCCTCATGCAAAAATCTAAGCACTAGCTGAAGGCCTGTAAAATGCATCTCGATTACTGTGATGTCGCCACTGGAGACTGGGTTGGACTCAATGATCAGGAATGGTAACAGAGGACTGACTAATCCATCACCCTAAGTAATGAAAGAAAACCCTTATACCTTAGAAACTGTACTTACCTCAGTTTCGCCAGGCTTGCGGGGGCTAAACTCCCTGAAAGACTGGTGAGGGGTTGGAAGTTTATGCATGGCCTAAAAAAAAAAAAAAAAAGGAAAAAGATCTAAGTTGTTTGGTGAAGACTTACAAATCATTTACAATAGGAAATCTGTGTCAGGCCATCAGGAACCCATCTCGGTGTTTCGGAGTCTGTCTTCACTGTCTGGGTTGTGTAGAGTTGTGTAGAGCTGAGCTTGGTGGGGTGGCTCGGCGAGCCACCTGACCCCATCACTGTTCACAACACCACACGCCGCTCCCTCTCACAAGGCAGGCAGCAGTAACAGCACCGCTCAGGTGGCCCTTGACTTTGGAAGGAAGAGATACAACCCTCAGCTGCTATTTATTTCATCTTTTGTGCACATTTCCCTCTGCGACACAAAGAACACCCACTGCAGAACATTAGTAAGCTCAAAATGTCTTTATTCTTGATGCCTGTGCTGCCCAAGGAGTTTAGTTACAGGGTTTTTTGGGAATGATTTACGTTTGTAAGCATCAAGTAGACTAGAGAGTTGAGAAATAAAAGAAAAATAAATGTTAATGTTGGTAGCAAGAAAGTGGACATGATGCAAAACCTTTATAATACAAATACACGTTACTCATTTTGTTCAAAAATCGCAATCCGTCATCAGGGCAAATAATCATCTGTCAAGTGACCAAAACAATAGCTCCGGAGTGCGCTGGGATTTTACTGTGGTCTCAGTCAAGCATGGCATGCAAGCATGAGTTTGATCTGAAGAAATTTAAATTGTGTACCCTGGTGACTCCAATCAGACATAAATATGAACCAAGGGCATGTTTTAGCTGACCACAGGGACGTTATTCGCTCGTTCAGAGACTTGTTTGGATACAGATGAGTCTAAACCAAGCAGGCTTCTCAGACCCACTGCAAAGACGACTGTTTGAAGTACAAATCTGTATTTTGGAAACCCCTATAACCACATCACTGTTATTCTAAATGTGCTTGTTTATTTATTTTGCTAGCTTGTGACAGTAAAAACAAGCAAAAACGAGCCCAATCAAAATGGTGAAATTGTATTTTAACCCTAGCCCACCTCTTCTCTTGTCCAAGCGGATGCCATAGCTCAGAAGATGGGGGTGTAGGACACTCCGTGCAGCTTTCTAATGACAGCTCCCACTTCACAGTTCCTAAACTCATATCTAAGAAATACCGGTATCATTGGATTTGAAAGCAAAATCCCTTTATGTTACGTTTAGTGTTTACTATTGCATTCAACTGCAAGTACCAACATACTTTGTTCGTTACAAAACTACACCTTCTCTTCAGGAAAAAACAAATTATAAACAACCAACCTCAGATATGCATGCTTCTTCATAAGACTTATCTACTGAACCATAAAGTTCCAAAAATGTTGAATAAAGATTGAGAGAAACAAGTGGCAGAAAAAGAAACTCTATTAGAATAACTGTTAACAAAACCCTTAAATTTTGGTACTCTAATAACTCAAGGATAGTTTCAGGCACTTGCTTAGCGCATGAATACACTTAGGCACTCCAGAACAGAGGCCTCTACCGTTGTGTTCAGCTGATGCCCATTTAAATGAACAATGGCAAAAGGGTGTGGTCTCATAATCCATGGAGCAACTGCTCTTCTAGAGATTTCCCAATGGTTCTGCATGTGAATCGCAGTACCTGGAGTGCTGTTGACAAGTGGTGCACTCAGAACTCCGTAATAAGCTGCAGAGACAGTGAGCTAGTGCAGCACTTCACCACCGAGACAAAGCACCGTAGCCATGAAGTCATCTGTCTACACAAATCTAGGAAAAGGGGGAAAATGACATCTTCACTGAGGCAAATAATGTTCCAAACATACCAAAGCATGTAAATCATTCCAGGAGAGCACATGTTCATCTTCATGAACAGGCTGCATGCTGACAGCAGATCACTCAGCACTGTCAGGCACCTCAGAAGTTCTCTTGCCTCTTACTGGAGTTTCCAACACTGTGCTCACTTCATACGGATGAGTTTGGGAGAGCAAAACAATGCAGGAGCAGTAACTGCTGCCACAGAGATTCTTCTCACATTGCATACTCAACATATATATGCATTTCTTATTAACCAGACTAAGACTTGCAGAAAGAGCTTTTGATATGAACTGGGGGCTGAAGTCCCAAGGCACCGGAGTCCAAAGCAACTCCCACTATCGAGAGTTACGCCAGGCATTCAGAGACACCAGCCAAAGTAATTCAGAGGGGAGATCCTCAACTCACTGTGACCAGCTCTCTCAAAGAAACATAACCAGTGTGATTATTATTATATAATATACAGGAATGGCCCTGGATTTAAATCCATGGAAGGGCCATTCTGGTCCCTCATCTCAGAATAAACAAGGGACAGAATTAGAAGCAGCACAGAGAAGGGGAATAAGGAGATTAGGGAAGAGAACACCATAAAAAGACTGAATCGGACACTTCAGTGCGGCAGAGAGGCATTAGAAACGTACAAAGATATATAAAATGATGAACAATAGCGAGGAAAGTAAGTGTGGAAGGACTGCTCAGTTTGCCAGAGTACCGGAGCTAAGAAACCTTCAGTGCAACTATTAGGCAGCACACTAAAAGTCACCAAAGAAAGTAATGATTAAAGTAATTTTTAACACAATACATAATTAAATTGTGAAATTCATCACCACAAGACATGGTAGAACATAACAATATTTCTAAGAAGTGTGAGCTATAATTCCTAGAAGCTTCCCCAGTAGTCACAACCAAATGCAGTGAAGGCTTTTCAATGCAACTTGTGTCCCAGCAAACCCCTGCCATTGTCTGCCAGCAGCTCAGGGAATAAATGGGAAGGATCACTGAGCCTCCACCCTTCCCAATACTTCTTTTCTGTAGTGAGAAACCTGCAGCTTCAGGTGTTCGAAACAAGATATTGTGCATGACACGTCTTAAATTCATACAATCTCCTGAAGAATCCTGATGGAAATCACAGAGGGCATGATATGAAGGGGGTTTTCTTTACATAATGAATTAATTAAGCAATTCAAGATTAAAAGCAGAAAAGCTGAAGACAAAGATGCACAGAATCTACCCCTTTCAATGATCGCAGGGTTTGCAGCATCACGTCTAACCATTTCTAACAGGGGCAGACAAATATGACCAATTGATAAGATGCAGACATTTTTATGAAGTGACTTCTCAAAGCAGCACTGAAGCCTCAGGCTCACTAAGCTCAGTGATGAGCTCCACTTCTCAAAATCCTGCTTATCAATCAACAGCTACCTGTTCTGTACTCTGGATATTAGAAGTTCATGCCATGCTTTTCTAACCTTTTAATACTCCAGTAAATGACATCTGAGACATATGAAACCATAAAAAAACCCAAATTCCCGAAGTACCAAATTATAGCAGGTTGAGACTTGTTTCTTCTCTTCACCAACCCTCTGGTAAACTTGGTGAGTACCCTGCTGACTGCAGTAACAGGAATTGATGTGTCGTTTCCTTTTTTCTGAGGAACTACGAGAACTAGAAGAAAAAGTAAGCCCTTCACTTCCATTTAACATCATGCTAGAGCTGTTGTAGGAGTTATACGGGCTTTCTTCACAACTTAAAAAAATCCACGTAACAATCACGTGCTTTCTGCAGGCACTGCTCAAGCTAAAAGGAGATAGAGCAGAACCACCTAGAAACAGCACGGTTTTCCACACTAGCCTCCAAATATTCACAAAATCCCATGCTAATTCACTATTTACAGAGTCATGAGCAATGACCGCGCTGTGGAATAACTCACTGGAGAAGGCCATCCTGTAATGCTACTGCCCTTGGAGGGGAACGAATGCCAAGATCTACAGCTGCCCATGTACAAGCCTCACAGTGACACTTCTATGAAAACTGAAGGGTTGGCATCAATTAGTATTCTAGTGAGAGTTCAGTGTTCAAAAGGCATTTGGCTGTGGAAGTCTGAACACAGAAGATCTCTGCCATGAATTATTTCTCACTTACAACATTTGAAATAAAATATAATCATTTGAGCTCTATTTAAAGTACAAGAGTTCCAAAAAAAGGAATCCTGAATACCTAAAGAACTGAAGCACTGATGTAGTCCTTTTGATCCTAGGATCACAAGCTCCCCGAAAACCCTTTCAGATACAACTCGCAAATGCCTCTGCACCTGAAACATCGCTTTAAAGGAAACAGACAACCACAAACTAATTCAATCTGCAAGAGCAGCAGCTCTCGGCCGACATGGCCGTGAGCGTCGGTAACAGCTGACGCTCTCGCGCTGCTGCCGCGTGAGGATGGGCACACAGCAGAATCAAGCGTGCTGGGCTGCTACGCTCCGCTGGGCAGAGAACCGCCTTCCCACCCCCCCGACCATGCCGCTGGTGCTGCCACCGACTCGGTGCATACCAAAAGCGCACCTATTGCATGAAAACCGCCTCAGTTACTGGGGAAGCTGTCAGTAAATATAACAAGTTGTAACATCTTAATGTCGCCTTAAACCCACAGATTCTTACCTTGTTAAAAATGCTAATGAGATCTCAGTTTGGGTTGGACAGACCAAATTAAACACCATCTGGGAATTTAACCAGGTAGGTCTTTATGAACCTGTTCAACAACTTGTTTTGTCTCAATTCCTACTATACACCACTTTTCCCCATCTAGGAAGTACCACTGACATGAAAAATCTCCCTGTTGCTAAACATACTTTGGAAAAATAATTTTCTGATTGCAATTGCTGTTTCTATTTAGATCCGAAACATCTAGCGATAACATTCTTACATTTTTGACAACCTGAGCTATTACTTTAAATGTAGGAACATGTTCCTCAGGAGATGGGAGCCATTCCCTAATTTCTTTTTACATGTCCTAGAAGAATGTGGCCTTGATACTAATTACGTCTGTGTTTATGATTTATGAATTCATAAGTAGGCAGTTGGACTTTAAATTATTATTAATTACTACTAATGCTACGTGTCCCGAGTAATTCCTAATCCAAACAGCTATCGTGTAGTAAATGGATACTTTCAAGATTAGAACCCAACTTTGAACAAATTTCCATCAATGCTTTTCGCAGAGTTCCCCACTAGTACTGCAATGCACACTTGATTTAAACCCAGACTTTTCAGGTTGCAAATAATTACTCCTTAATTGTCAATCTTTTCAGTTGCCCTGTTCTGCTTTCTTACAAATCACTTTCCTTGGGAATCCCTAAGGAATCCATCTTTGCCCTAAGGAATATTTCCTTTCTATCACTAGATCTGACTGAGGAATGTTCTTTTCTCCTCAAAACAATGAAAAAGACCAAGAGCCGACAAACAAAACCCAACAAAACTAAACAAACACACCATCAACAACCCATCCTCCCCTGCAACACCCTTCAGATAATTATAATGAAATGCTTCAGATAATTAGCCCTTCTAAGGCTTGTGCACAGTTACAAGGCAGACCAGACCTACAGCAACATTCTCTAAACCATGCAAGAACGTGGAGTTCTTTTAAGTTTCAAGACAAAACTGGATGCTCCTTTGGGGGAAGAAAAAAAAAAAAAGGAAAGAAAGAAAAAAGAACGAAGAACAAACAAAAATCAAAGCTCTTACTCCTTTCTAAGCACCTGGACAAGAACTCCACCTTTGAATTTTTCAGGATCGTAGTGAAGAACAGGCATATCGTGCAAACACCTGGGAGGCTAAAAAGTGCTGACAACAAAACCCCATAGGTGGGGTGGTATAGTTCCGTCACCACAAGACTTGTGCGCAGCTCTCTGCCGGCGCGCTACATCTCCCCAGGAAATGTACCAAGCTGACTCCCCACCAGTATCTGAAAAATTTAAATTCTAAATTACGCACCACATCCACTGGCTAATTTAACTCTTGCTACATTCTGGATTTGATGAGGTGCAGCCACTCACAAATGATAATTGCGTGGTATAGTTCCATCACCACAAGACTTGTGCGCAGCTCTCTGCCGGCGCGCTACATCTCCCCAGGAAATGTACCAAGCTGACTCCCCACCAGTATCTGAAAAATTTAAATTCTAAATTACGCACCACATCCACTGGCTAATTTAACTCTTGCTACATTCTGGATTTGATGAGGTGCAGCCACTCACAAATGATAATTGTGTGTTACTTGCCCATGCTTGGTCATTTGTTTCTCCAAAAGCAAATGTATAAGTAGTTGAAAAGGTTGTGAAGGAAAAAATGAACAAAGAAATTAGAAGTATCAGCAAGCAGCTCCTTCATTCTCTCTTGTTTAAGATTTGGGATGAATCGTTAAATAGATGCTTGGCTGGTACGCAAAACTTCACGTCAATGGACATGCAGTCAGCAACATGAATATAAATTCATAAAGATCTGCGGTGCGCACAGGAGAGCTGCAGTGAGGACCAGAGAAGCGCATTCTGCCTCAGGGACAGCACAGAAAAGAAAATATATGTCAAGCTCAGAACAGATGTTAGAAAGCTTATCAAGAGATTAAGCTGGTGAAATGGCCTGAAACACAATACATTCCTACACCTTGCAAGATGCATCAACGCCAACCAAGTATGTGCCAGGAGAAAGGGGAAATCTTCTGTTGTTTGCAATTCCTACATATTCCTTAACCAATCCTAAATCTGTGCTACAGCTTCTTAATAAGGAACCTAGCTCCCCAAAGCCTACCTCCCCCCAGATCCCCACCTCCCCCCTTCTGCAATGCTGCCTGCCTCTTCGGGGCTGCACCCTACGACACCAGCCACAGCCTCCCTCTCCTCAGTGACAAATGATCCTAGTCTGCACTAGGGCTTTCTTTCCTGCAAGAATTCCACAACATACTGGAAGGTGCAGTCGAACTGTACAAAACGAGGCTGGCGGGCATGACAGCCCGCAAGGCAGCGTGAGCCCATCGGAGCCTGCAGCTCCTCTGACAGTCTGTTGCTGGAAGCTCCAAAAAAGCTCGGTGGTAGGACAACGAATTTCCTTCTTTCCTCTATTTTCTAAACCGAATGTAGAATCTGGGCTTTGACATCAAGCCTGGACTTGCAGGCACCATGTTAACCACATATGAGTACAGAAAAATACCTCTGCTTACACAACTCTAAACCCAACTGTCGTTTCTACATTATTAAACTTTTAACAACCAATTTAATTTCTCTTCTTGGTAACCTCAGAAAAGCTACTATCGATTACAGCAGATCATTTCAAGCAGTGAGTTGGTGTGCTTAATGCCCTGCTTTTCCAAATATATAGATTAAAAATTACCTTAGAAAAAAGATCTTCATTCTCCAAAGCTATTTTCAATTTAAAGTTTTTGCATTGCATTTTCAACTCGTTTCTGTCTTCTTCACACTTAACCCATTGCTTGCACGCTTGCTGAAGTAAGAGTAATTGAAATGTAAAGTTTTTGAGAGCAGAATATCTAATTAAGTCTGCATAAATTAGACAAAATAATGTGGAGATAATTTTATTGGAAGACTGAGAATCAGAATATGCACAAATGCAAGCATAAAGCCAAAGCAGTTAATGCACAGTTCTGTGGGTTTTATAGTCTAGTATTAAAAGCTACTGTTGTAACATTGCAGACCTGCTACTTCAAGAGGTTAGGGAATTGGTCAATAAGGAATCCCATCCAACAACTCAGCTTCTTTTTCATCAAATGATATTATCATACATTTTCATATGGTACCCTGAGATCCTGGTGTATCAGCAGCTGCATTATTCTCCTTAACCTACAAGCAGAGTAGCAGAGAGAACTGTTTTGTCAACTGACAAAGCAATACAACCCTTTCATTACTATGCTGGTTTCTTTTTTTACCCATCTCAAACCAATAATCTTGAGATTATCATCAAGAGAGGCTTCCTGATTATCATACTCAAATACATTTTGTCCACTGTGTCAAAGTGCTCTGCCAGCTAGTCCAAGGACATCTGAAAGACTCCCTGTCTGATGTCCAGGATAAAGACCATGGTCAACAACTGCTGGCACAGCTAAGATCTCTGTAACACATCCAACCATATGAAGGACCAGACTTTCAAGGCAACTCTCCCAGTACACAGGCACAATCCCAAATCTCTCTAAACTTTGCTCCAAGTGCAAAGGATATATCTTCACCAGACAAAACCACTCTAACTTCAGTAAGAGACAAATAAAAAGTAGTAAAAAAAGAAATATGCCAAACAAAACAAGTCATTTCACTACACACATTTCTCTTTTAACATTCAGTGTAAAAGATCAACCAGCCCATAGAATCATAGAATGGTTT
>NW_010253513.1:0-201 GCF_000690775.1 Eurypyga helias
ATATATATATGCTTTTTAAAGTTCTATGTTACTGTTTGTTGGGATGGGTAAGATGTGTTTATTAAATCAATTTGGGAAATCAGTACCAAATTTAGTTTGCTAACGTTACAGGTAGAGGAGAAAATTGTGCTTGAATGTGTGAGGGTGACGGAGGCTTAATGACACTTGCTTTTATGGCTAAAGAAAATCAACTTTTTCTAC
>NW_010253513.1:232-25709 GCF_000690775.1 Eurypyga helias
CTTCAGCTTTTACAAAACAGCCTACCGTTGCTCCAAGTAATAGTGCCTCAAAGTGATCCTCTGTTTTCCTTCTGTAAGTGACTGCAGTACACCTGACTGGAAGTGAAAAACTGAGAGTTTTGTTAATGTGGGTTCAAATTCCAGAGCTGAATTTCAAGCCTGAGCTTATCTACCTTTGCCTTTGTGAAAAGAAAAGTTCTCCTTAAAGATGTCATTGGGAATGTTATCTATGTATGGAAATTACATTTTTCAGACAAAGGACTATGTTTGAGTTGCATCACGTGATAAGAAATCCCTAATTTTCTCAAAATCCATCCTTTGGAGAATTTATGATGCTGAATCATGTGGGTTGGGGAATTTCCTGAGCCAACATCTGTTGATGTTAGAGGAGCTGATTCCAGTCCAACAGTGTTCTTCAGCTGGGATTGGTCTAAAAAGCATGTCATTAAGATTAACTGTTCTTTAACTTGGTGGTTTTCTAAAAGTTTTTCATTCAAATGGCAGAAGCAGTGTTATACCAAGAAAACCGTTGTCAAGAAGCTATTGATAAAATAAAGTGAATGGGTTAAATTAAAGTTTAAAAAGGGGTTTGAATCCAAGTTATTAGCCAATAATAAAGAAGTGTAATCAAATTATCAGCTAAAAACTTACTCTGTTTATCCATAGCTATGATAATGAAGTGAGTGGATATGAAATAACAAATAAATAAAAAAGCCCAGACGTGCGTCTGGGGAACTAGAAATACACGTTCCAGAAGCTTTTACTAGGACAGACCTCCAGTGCAACAAGGTGGTTTTTTTCTTTAATTGAATTTCTCTTCCAATCTGGTTGGTTTTTTGAACTGCTATTTAAAAGACTCGTCTCCAGGGAAACCAGATCTATGTAGGACCGAGAGACTCCGACTGACAAATTAAAGCGCCGTTGTAGTCAGAAAAAGTGACTCTGGAAAAATGACATTGTAGGCTTCCATATTTTTCTTTCTCTGGGACTTCCAGATCACATTGGCTCAGCTGACGAGTCAATCAGTGATTTTTCCAACTGCCAGCGTTTTGGCTCAGCGTGAGAGCTGGAGATCAGACTGCAGCATTTCTTCCTCCGACTGCACTGCTGGCGATGCTGCCGTCAGACCCCAGATGGTATTATTACCTGACACGTGAAAATCCAGCTCAGTTTCCCTATTTTTTTAAACAGGGGAATGATACCTGCTTGTTTGTGGGCTTTATCTAGTTTATGCCAGCCTTCCTCTACTTTCCCTGATTTATACTGATCCTTGACTAGAACAGTCCATTGATTTCACCTGCTGAAACTGCAACTTCCGTAACGTTTCAAACTTAGAACAGGTCAAGTGTGTAACGTTTTTCTTGACAGGTCGTTCACCTACTTGCTTTTAATAGTTTTTTTCACTGCTTGCTGCTTTTTCACCCCTTTTTCCTGCTTTCCTGTTATAAAGGTAGAGGGAGACTAGAAACGGAGCTGGCAGTCAGGTGTGGAGAGCAGGAATCTGCCAAGAAACCTGTGCAAGTTGTTGACTGGGAGACACAGAAATGTCAGCTGAGAAGAAGCACTGTCGAGGACCTGGCTTAGTGAGTCAGAAAGATAACTTGCTTAGGGAGGGTTTGGGGACGAAATTTATTGCAGATCCAGAGCGGGGAGAAGCTCACAGTTTACAGTGGCTTGTGGCTTAAGGGCAAAGCCCGAAGGAGAATAATTAGTGTGTTAGGATACAGGCTCCTTCTCATAGCACCCAGTGGTGTTACTGCTGCAATATCTGACCACTTTCCCGAGCTGCATTAAAGCCTCCTGGTTCAGGAGTCTGGATTTGCCTATGGAATGCTTCCCTGCAGCCTGAAACCTGCTTGGAGCAGACGAGCGGGTGGCTGTCCGGGCAGTGCTTGCGGCTGGGAAAGCCAGATGCTTCTGCAGCAAATACAGGTGATTGGAACAGAGCTTACTGGGAAGAAATGGACAGAGTTAGAGGAATATTTCTCCTTTATGTGTCTAGGACCTCACATATGAGACTTATTTTTTCAGGGAGAACTGTTGGTAGTGTTTCCAAACTGGAGGAACTTCAGGAGCGGGACGATCGTTCAATAAGCAGCCGTACAGAAGTCCGGTTGGTTTGCTCATCGCTTGCAGTTTTCCCTCTGGGAGAACTGTTTATGCAGGACAACAATTTATTTTGATAGTCTTGTTTCTATTTCAAAGTATATTACCTTCTAATTTATAAAAGGTAATGTAACTTATATTTGAGCGGGCTTGGCATGAGGTATGTGAAGGTCAAGTCGGAGCTTGTTCCCGTGGCTTGGGTCAGTTGAAAGTTGACTGCAAACGGCACTGTGTGCTGGGCAGGTGAACTTCATCTTTATGGTCAAAGAGGGAGCAGAGTTGCAGGACCTTTCCTGTAGAGCCCTCCTGGATATCTTATCCCTACTGACCTCAGCTCTAGAAGCGTACTGGAGCAGAGGATCCAGATACTGAATGAACAGTCAACTAGTCTTGATTGTCTGCAGAAACGAGGGAGACGTGTTGGGAGGGTTGCCCTCTCTGTTGCCAGCGGAGGAGATGTAGCTTTATGCACCAGCTGAGCTCTTCCCCTTCCTGTGCGTTGTGGGAGTGGGTGATAACGCTCCACTGAATGCCCAGGCAGGGGCAGTTGTCGTATGGAAAATACAATATAGCTTTAACGCTAGCACTCTTTTTTATGCTCAAGTTGGGTGAAACTTAATTGTACTTAACCATTTCAGCCAGTAAGCAGATATTTTTATGAAATTCAATAGGCTTTCTTTGTTCCTTTGAAACCAGTCGTGTCATACTAATGATAGCAATCGTGTTTCTTTTCTTCACTCGTTCTGTAATGCATTAAAATAAAACCGCTTTTTTGTACTATTTTTCAATCAACCACTGTCAGACATTGTATATTTTGAATTTCTTTACGCAAGCATATCATTATTCCAAAATGATCCTTTCTGTAGATGAGCATTGCGCTAGAACTTCCTCTAATTATTACTTTTGACATCAGTACTTTATTGAATTGGCTGTTTCCAATTTAATTATACTTGCTTCGTTGTCTAGGTCACCTTTTAAACAAATTCCTATCAGTATGAAATTGCTGGTATTATTGTCTTGTGATGGTTCCATTCTCATGAAGATGTTTTCTGTCTTTTGCTCACCTTTTGGAAAGCTGAATTCACGTTAAATTTTTTCAATCGTTTTTGAATCTATTACTACTGATATTAAAAATTGATATAAGTAATGTTTTCTTGTTTAGTTTTCAAAAACATATGGGAGACAACATTCTAATTAAGTAGTCCTCAGTTTAATTACTGTTAATTGCGGAAAGTGAAAAGGTGACGTCATATACTTTTTTTAAAGTTCTGAGAGATGCAATGTATGTGAGGACATCCTAGAAACAAGCTAAATCATTGATCTTTACTCTGGAGAGCATGAGGTGTTGAGCACTTAACCAGTATATGTTTAAGCCCCCAGGCAATCCTCCTGGACTTGGATGATGATAATTACACTCACGGTTGCTTCAGGATTAGGTTTTAAACTCAAATTTGGCACAACGAATAGTGTCCATAAATGAATGAACCCAACTGTAGAAGGACAGGTTCAATAATCTATTAGATGGTACAGTAATGACAAAATAAACGCGAGCTGTAGTAAGAGTGTGTTGGTAGATCAGGCTCCTTACAAACATCTTTACAGTCCCCTTATCCTTTCTAGTTGAGGTGGGTTTTACTAAGGTTGTATGGAGGGTATTAACAAAACCAGTGCTAAGCCAGTCACCTACTGCTACCAGGTCTTCTGCCTGTTGCTTGTTTTTTCTTTCTCTTGTAGGTGTTGTATCGGCAGGACTTTGGTGTAAACAAAGCATAGGTTTTTATGCTTGTGTGAGTTTGCTCAAATACCATTGTGTATACCTGACTGGAGGGGGCCCGGGAGCCATTACTCTCTCCCTCACTCTCTCTCGTTCACTCCCGCACACTCGCTGACACTCTCCTGACTCCTGCGTGAGCTGCTTTGCTCACTCCTGTGCTGGCTCCTTCGGGAGTGAGTTGTTGGGCTGGTTTAGTTTTCCTGGGCTGCTATCGCTGATAGGGTTCACTCGGAATCTGCTGCGGCAGCGCTCGGGCTGCGGCCCTCGGCCTGCGATCGCTCTCGGGCTCTCTGGGTCTGACTCCCACTACTCAGCACCTGGTTGTGCATTGGTCAGTGGGCGGTGAGCAACTGTATCATATTGTATCATATGTTTTATTTTCTATTGTTTTAATTATTTATTATCAGTAGTATTTGTATATATTAATTTAGATTGAATTAGTAAATAGTTCTTATCTCAATTTTACGAGCTTCCTTATTTCCTTTTTTTTCCTCTCATTCTCCCCCTCCACTGGAAGAGGGGAGGGGGATTTGTGAGAGCGGCTTCGTAGTATTTTGCTAGCCGGAGTTAAACCACGACACCTGACTGTTTTACTTTCAACAATTTTCACTGTAGTATTCCTATAGTCAGGGTTAAAATTTTACGGGTTTGGGGTTTTTTTAACAGCACAAACATATCTGAATGAGCTTGTGTGTATACATATTTATGGGGTGATGTGTGTGTAGTATGAGTTTTTATAATGCAGAAGTCAACAAAGCGCTGGCTTTCAGCCCAGCCACCTGACTTACCAGCCAGAACGATGATGTTGAACCAAGCCTTTTATAGAAGGCCAGGCCATAAAAGGTGGCCCGGCCAATGAGGAAGAGATGTCACATTAGAGAGTTGCTCCTGCGTGTTTTCCTCTGTCTCATAAACGGTTGTTTTAAACACCATTCTTGTACACTCAGGTGGTGCAGAATCTCTCACATGTACTGTCCCTTCGCCATACGCAGGTGCATGTTCAATGCGTCTGCAAAATGATGAGCTGTCAGTAACCGAAATGCGTGGCAGGCTCTGACTGTCCTCCCCGTGGCTGATCTTCAGCATTTTGAGTCCCCACCCTTGTAAGCTTGCTTTCACCGCTTCCTGCATTTATTCATCTACCAGGAGAGCGTGAGCAAGGCCTAGCTCGGCTTTAAGAGACTCAGGCAAATCAATATCATGACACCTGGAGTGTTCACTCCTGTACCGGCATTCCCACGCATGAGTGCTTTTGTGAAAGCAAACATAACACTTGTTCTAGGTCACTGGACATGTAGCAAACAACTCTGATCCAGGCTGGGTTTTCTGGACATGTTGTTCATCCCCATGAGAGATGCAGAACGATCTGGTTGCATTATACCAATCTTCAGTCAAAGGGAGAAGTGCTTTCTCCCATTTATCTCGCGTTACACTTAGCCCAGCAGACGTTTTCATATGTACCAACGTTTAATTGCCAGTGCTATTAAAAAGGGAACTTGAGGCTGACGGACGCGTTATTGCCCACTTCATCTTTGGTATATCATCTCCGGCGAGCTAGGAAAACGTTTCTTAGGGAGCCATTCTCCCCGCTGTCTGAGATGATAGAACTCGGGGGTCAGCCGTGTTTCTTGTGCTCGGCTGGAAAAAAGAGATGTTGGGGAAAATCTCAGAGTGTTTCATAGGAAACTGACATTTCATAAACAATAACAACCATGTCTTTGAAAAATGTCTCTTCTGAACTCATGGGAAGGTTTGAGGAGGGGTGGAAATTTCTTCTAAGGGGGGGAAAAAAGTAAACCCAGTGTTTACTTTGCATTGACACAATTCATTTGACAGTTCAACCATAATACAGTATGCTGTAAGGTTATACTATGTCAAATCATACTTTAAGGAATAAAGCCTTTTAAGTAAATACAGTTTTATTATCTCAGCCTGATGGCTTGTTTCTCTGTAGGTGAATGTTTTACTCAAAACGGGCTAGAAAGTATTTTTGTTTCAGTCAGCAGCTGCTGAAGTTTGAGGGAACACACTCATTTTGGAAACCGTGTGTTAATGTGTTTCCAAAAGGAATGTGGTACCTTCGTCTGTTTTGTGGGACATCTAAAAATATTATATGTTAAGAATAAGGAAAGAACCAAATTTCAACATGTCAGAGTCTCATGTAGGCCAAAAATTCTCCATCAGCTCTGTTCAGAACGAATCTTGTGACTTTTTTTCAGCCAAAGAGCCTTTTTCACAGTTCCAAGTCCTCGTGGGAACAGGCCACTCGTCACCAGCGGCGGGCAGGAGCTGACAGGGTAAGAGAGAGGAGTGACCTCTGCAAACACTTCTGAAAGTAAAAATCCTGTGCTGGGGAGTAAGAAGTATAAACTTCGCATTTTGTGTAAATAGAGGGTTTCCAGCTGATGTACTTTCTGCTTGATGTATGGTCTCTGCTCTTCGTGGTAACAAAGAGACTGGTTTGCCCAGGAAGGCAGAGAATGCACCTGGAACAGCATCCAACCTCACAGGCTGAGGGTGGAGGTTACTAGAGGGAATGGGCGTGGGTCAGCGGCAGTCTGGAGCAAACTGGAGCACACAGAGCTTGGGATACTTCCCTGTGGGCAAGTTGATTTCCTCCCCCTCCCCCCAGCTTTACTCTTGAGTGTGCCAAAATATTTTACTACAAGATAGAAAATAAAGGAAATGACACTCAACAGAGAACTTACCAGAAAGCCTGGTAAAATAATGGGTATTGAAAATGAAAATAACACAATAAAGTGCTTTGGACAGGCACAGGAGGTCCCAACTGTGCTTCAAACAATCACCAACAAAGCAGCTGTTTAATGTTGGACTCCCTCATGTTTGTTTGGAGAAATGCTCTCATTTCACTGATGCAAATATTTAATAAAAACACCACCTTGACTGGATGCCTAATGTTTCCAATCTTCGGGAGAGATTTAATAAATGAGGCCCTGCAACTTTTATTTGGTGTCTTCAGGTGGTAAATTAACTACAAGAGGGCTTCCCTATTGTTCCATGAAAGCAGTAAAAGCAAGAGGGAGAATTAAAAGCAAAACATTCATTTAAATGGGAGCGTAAGGGCTAGAGAGCTCAGAGAGCCTGTCTTCGGTACACAATAATATTCATATGAAGGCAGAACTTCATAGAAATTGAATTTAAATATAGTATCTATTTGAATAAATGCACAAACTATATGCTGGACTGCCTCATACTGAATTTTTCAGCTGCTGCTTGTTCTCGACAGATGTGCGAGAAGGGAGTTGCAGGAGGGGATCAACAGCTACCTGAGAGACGGGATCGAGGCGACGGACAGGTAAACACGTTCAACGCACAGTAGGGACAACGTGTAGGGTAAAAGCTGTGTCCAGACATTTTCAAAACCTGTGGGATGTGATCACAGGGACTGCTGAAGTCCGGTTTGCTACGGTTTGTAGCGGAGTCCTCATCACAGCAGCACGGGCACTCCTTTAGGGGTAATTCCTTGCACCTTGAGTGCCTGTGCGTAGCCCCTTGGATTCCCACGGACCTCATGGGGGAGCCTTTGCCTTCGTAGGAAGCCATCATGGGGCATCTCTGCCCTGCTCAAGGGTATTGTCATAAAATTCAGCGTTGTCTCATCCTGTTGTCAAACGTGGCCGCGTTGTCCGGTGCCTTCAATTCACTGCGAAGAGCATGACAACCTAAGCATCTCTGCCTGGGGAAGCTGGACTTAAAAATAACACGACAGACAAAGAGACAGAGGAGGAGGGTGCAGATGGGACCAAAGGGGTAAGGGAAGACAAACAAACACCCTGAAGTTCTAGAAAGAGCCTGCCAAGGCCTGGGAGAGTCAGACCATCTGCTTGTGTTGCGGCATCTCGACACGATCGTCACCTCTCTGTTTCTCTTCGTCAGCAAGAGGCGATCAACCCCATGCGGTGTAATGTGAAGGCCGTGGTGTAAAACAGATGATGGAGTAGCCCGCGTTCAGAAAAGCTTGCTTTAGTGACTGTGATTTACAAAAGACCCCTCGGCAGTGCAGGCTGTGACAGCGATGTGCTGTGTGTAGATGTGTCACTGCAGCGGTAGCTGTTTGCAAGCCCTTCTGCGTGTTTATAAGGCGATACGTCGTGGATAAACTGCGAATCCCTTGAGCACAGCAGTGCCTGCTAACGTTTTCTGCATCTGAAGCCTAGTTAAAGCTAACTGGCATTACAATAAATGACCCAGCTGACCGCTTCTCCCAGGCTGTGTGGTTCAGGAAAGCTGAGCCAAAGGTTGCTCCCAGGAACCAGAGTGGTTCAGAGAGTTCGTAACAGAATACAATGCCTTTCACTCCTGGGTTGCCTGTCATGGTCCTAAATGACAGAGAGATTTATGTTTGTGTGGCCTGTGTGCTAAAAATGGGTTGTTTTACTCCGGTCTGCAGCACAGCTGACGCATCGTAGCAGTAGCTGCAGGAAGACTAATGATCCCGTGTTCATCCCACATAAACCACCTCTAGCAACTTCTTTAGTTTCCACCAGGTCATGATGGACACGGTTTGGCACCTGTAGGTAGGAGTTGGCAATGCAGTTGCCTCTTCTGGAGCTTCTAGGGAATAAAGAGCCACCGTAAATCTCAGTCAACCTGGCACCTCTAATGAGCGCTCCGTTGCCTTAGAAGGAATGGCGAGAGAAGTATTTGGGAAGCGTATAATAGACCCAAAATGATCTTCGTGCCCTGGAACTGGAGTTTCAGCATTTACAACAGAACAAACGTTCTACGTGAATACCAATTTCTAGCAAAACCACCACAGGGAGAATTTTTACACTCGGTAAGCTGCCGCCGGGCTGATGGGAGAGGGGAGTGCATGGGCAGAGCTGGGTGCAAGTTCTGCATTTAATTATATGGGAAGCCTGCATGAAGGTTATGCCATCTCTGTAAGAAGCCCTGCATTTTTTAGCGTTTGACAAGCAGCATGATAAGTAGGAGAACGGTTAAATGACAGCCACAATAACAGGCTATATTGTTCATGGCAGTCAGGTGTCAGCAAAATGGATTGATTGCTATTAGGAAACACTAAAGGAATATTGGATTCAATTGAATTATGTAAATGTGCTGGAATATCTCTCAAATTTCTTGCATTTTCCTGTAGTGGTACCTGAAAGAAGTAAAAATGTGTGTGTAAATACAGATATTAAAGAATTGGCAGATACTGAAAAATTCCTTTCCCAGAAGCCCTGGGCCGATATTCTTGTTTACTGTTTGCCACCCTTCTGGACAGGATGCAGATTTCTAAGCCTGTGCTTAACATAGTAATTAAATGGTGAACACGTCTTGCTTTGGTATTTAGCTCACACGTGTTTAAAAAAACCTGCCTGCATCGGCAGTGAAGGCTTCTGTTCAGGCTTTGTGACACGGAATTGGTACCCTCTTAGCTTAAATCTGAGCAGCCGTTGAAACAAAACCCCTTCCAGTCGTGTGTGCAGCCTACTATGTATGCAAAAGGTGGGTAAGTGATAGCAGAAATCTTAAGTATCTTTTTAAACACACGTGCTTTATCCTTAAACCCGTATAGGTCTTACGAGCAAAACAAGAGAATCTTCAGTGTGCACTGTGGCACTCCAAGAGCCTGATTTGCCTTATTTTGGTGCAGCTTGCTCCAATCATGAGTCCTTAGGTTAGAAAGGCTTTTGTGTAGTTTCCTTTGGGTTGACTTTTCTCCATGACACCTCTATTACACCAAGATAACCCTTAAACAGCTGTCCTGTAGCCGCTGTCACCTGGGGGTTGTTGTGCTGTGGTCTCAGCTCGCACTGGTAGGATGTACAGGAAAGGTTAGACTTGAATGCAAGGTTGCAGTCTGTCAGAATTCAGTGACTTGATGGAAACATCCCCCAAAAAAATTTAGCAATCAATAGTGAGAGTGAACAAGATCTGAATTGCACCTACGATAGGTTTGATCTGGGAACTGTCTCTCCTTGCAGGCATACCTGGTTGGACGCAAAGGATGAGAACAACCGATTATCACCTTGAATAATCTCCTGGATTATTTGACAGGAGCGAGGGCCTGCGGAATGCAATCACCTTTGCCACAAGCAGACCCAGAACCCTGCAGCGAAGTGCAAGTGATGAGAACGATGACTTTTGCATCTCTTTGCATGAGCAGTAAGTTGACTTTTTCTGGGTAATCACAGAGCAGAATGACAGCAGTGAGATCTGACAGAAGTTGGAAGCCAGTGCTCGCGGTGGGAACTTGGGTGTGCTCGGTTGGACGCAAAGGATGAGAACAACCGATTATCACCTTGAATAATCTCCTGGATTATTTGACAGGAGCGAGGGCCTGCGGAATGCAATCAGCAGCACAACAAGCAGACCCAGAACCCTGCAGCGAAGTGCAAGTGATGAGAACGATGACTTTTGCATCTCTTTGCATGAGCAGTAAGTTGACTTTTTCTGGGTAATCACAGAGCAGAATGACAGCAGTGAGATCTGACAGAAGTTGGAAGCCAGTGCTCGCGGTGGGAACTTGGGTGTGCTCTGACCCGTGCGCAGATACGCAGACCTTCGGAGCTGGGCCGGATATCCACGGTGTGTTCGGTTTTACCTACCGGGCACAGCTGCTTACCTTGAGCTAGTGCTTGTGTTGGGGTGGTTTTCAGTCCGTTTCTTATCGGGAAGCAAAGCACTAACTTCTGCTGACAGTCTGGGCCTGGCTAAGTAAACAAGTCCCTTTTATTTGTGCCCTTTTTCTGCTCCCCTTCAGACCTATGGCAACTGAGATTTTTATTGCTGGTTCCTGTTCCCGAATACTGCTGGTGTGGAAGATCAAAGGTAAACTGTCTCTTGATTTTGCTTCTCGTACGGCTTTCAGGCATTTGGATATATTGCTATTAGCCAAATCATCAGTATTTGTTGTGCTGCATTATCTGCCATTTTACCCGTTTCCTGAATAGAAGAAATAGTCGTTTGAGGTGATTATTGTATTTTGGGATTCTTACTCTGCTGTTATAGAAGAGTAACTGGCTTGACTTGGGTCGAGATGTTTCTGATTTACGACTTGGGTTGAGATGTTTCTGATTTACATTGTGGGGAAAAAAGAGAGATTGAGAGAGGGAGCATAGGCAGGCCATGATGTTTTAAGGATGATATCTGTATAGGATGATAGTGGTCCACAGAGCAAACTGGACAGATACAAGATACTAAATCAGAGGAACCAATATCTCAGTTTTATTTCTTTTGAAACGTGAAGCTTGCTTTTGTCACGGTTGTGAGGAAGAAATACTGCATGCTCACAGGAACAGAGGAAGGGAACAGAATGGTGTGTATATCATGAGCACATGTGGTTTGAGACGGATATTTTTTCCTCAAAATGACAGCGAGAGGCCTTACAGATGCATCTTTAAAAGCTCAAAAGTGGTGTTATATGCATCCTAAAGATGAGTAAATTATAGAAACGGTGTTAGGGTTTTGGGGTGTTTTCCTAAATCAGCTTCAACCTGAAACTGCAGATGCTGGAAGACTGATCAGTGTGAGTATCAAAGCAGTTTGAGATATTCAAATAACCAAGAGATCATCAAAGAAAGAGCTAAACAAAATAATGACGAGATTAGAACAGTCATTAATACTGCAACGCTAAAGCGGGGTAAAGGGGGCCGTGAGCATTATGGTGCAGCTACCCATGCAGCCTACCACGGTTTTGTAATTAAGAAGCCATTAGCAGTCTAAACGCTGGGTAGTGTTAATTCTAACTCCCACTTCATGTCACTTAAAACACCGTTAATATGTTTGATGCACTATGAGGTAAATCAGCAATAAACTGCTCAGGTCTAAGAGGATAAATTTATCTTTTATGCTTTTATAGAACTTCCGGAGTGGGGAGGGGGTGTGTGATTTGCAGTACCAGTGCTCAGTGGGAACACTATTCCTGCCTGGCTCTCCAGTTCAGAGGTTTGCGCTGAAATTTGGGAGGAAAGGGTTCGGTTCTGGGTTCTGCCATAAGCCTGCTGAGCGAGCCCGTCAGTCATTGTTTTCCTCTGATAAGGCTAAGTTTTCTTAGGTGTGGGAATGAAAAAAATTGTGATGACTATATAAAGTAGTTGGAGTATTAGAGGTTAAAAATGTTGTTATTCGGATGGATGTAGCTATATATACACACACACACTCACATATGTTAGCACCAAAATCGTTGTACTTCACACTTTGACAAAGTGCCCATCTGTTTCCCACTTCTTTCAACAAGAGACTCTGGTTTATTAACATGAGAGGAAAGGGAAGCAAGTGCACTGCTAGTTTTAGCTGAAAAAGTTAAACTGGTTTCAAGTGTTCCGTAGAACGCTATCGGTCGAAGTATTGAGGGAGTTCAAAATATGTAGGTACCCACTGGATATCCACTGGGATGAGAGAGCAGAAGAGCTGGAACCAATGTTAACAGAAATTAAACACGGCTCTGAAGGTCCCTAAGTCCTGAAGGAAAAAGGGGCTCAGACTTGGACAACTGTCTTGTAACATACTGCTTGTATTTTGATATAATAAATGAAACCATGTATATATTTTACAGTAGAGTATAACAAAAAATGGATGAAATGGTACGTGTCTAACAAATGTCAAAGGATTTCAACATGCAGCAATATTTCTTGAGTGTAAGCCTTTCTAGTGCCTTTGGATCGGAAAGGATGACAACATTTCGATAGTCCCGAGCTTGAGATTTATTTCTCCATTTAACTTCTCTGTTAATTAGTTCATTTTACTAACTAGCCATTCATGTGATGGATGATTCCTTAAGTAAATGCAACAACAGTCATGCAAGCTTGGAAATACTTTTCCAGAAGATCTGCCAGTGTTGCAGCTAGGGGTTTCAGGGATTAGTGATTAGCTGATTAATAATGTACATTTATGGTCAGAATTATAACAGCCTATGATATTGAGATGTTTGGGGTTCAGTCGGTGAACAGTTGGTCTTTCGAGCTGGAGAATCGCCTAAAAGGGTACCTAACAGCCCATTGTCAATGAGTAGGTATGAGATTTTATATATTGCTTGAAACAATACATCTATCGCAAAATAGTCAAGAGTTAGGGGAAGTAGAGGAGTCTGTAGTTGATTCTAAGGAAACACGTACAGCTGTGCCCGGAGTTACTGTAAAAGAAAAGCCGAATATATGGAGTTGTTACTGCTTTTCCCTGTGTGCCAAAAAGAGTGTTTTGAAAACCTGGACCCATTGAAGTCCATGGGGAGCATTGTTGTTAAATTCCGTATGAGCAGGGTTTCAGCTGGGCTTGGAGCCCTGAGATGAAAAACGTCGTATATAGGTCATCACAATATAGAGCAGTGAAATGCAGCTGGCTGTGTCAAATTACTGGATTGTTGTGGGTTTAACAACAGACGGGGTCAGATTTTTCTGCTGAAAACCCTCAGATTGCTGCCATTTGAGCCAAACAACATTTCTATCCATTATTAGCAACGTGGGATTTACGGAACGGGTCTGCGCAGTTTCCACGAATCCACGTGGAGAGCATCGGTATAAGAACAGATATTACAGTGTAGCACTGATGAGGTTTAAATCTCTAACTGCTGGTACCCAGGGAAAAGTGAGTGCATTGAGAAAGGAGATCCCATCCTTTTGTCTCTTGTAGTCTTTTCCTAAACATCCGCTGGTAACCGCTGGAGATACAGAAGTAGTTTGGGCGAACGTGTTTGGACACTGTGGCAGTTCTCATCACTGTAAGCTTCTGGGAACAGTATTCCCCCTTCTTTCTCTTTTGTTCAAAAATATGGAGCAAAAGAGCAAATATGTAAATCATGAACTTCCTGTTCGTTTATTCCTGGAATGAATCTCTCAAGCGCAGACCTGTGTCAGCCACGGAAGGGTCAGCGCTCTTCCAGCACGCGCGTCCGTCACGTGCGCACGAGACGGTATGCGCTTTGAGGCATGTCCTCTGTCTACAATTCCTAGGATCTGTTTTCGTTACACTTTTCAACTCCCAAACCGGTGTCCCCGCTTTTCTGATGCGTTGCTTGAAAAACTGGTGGTTCCTCTCCAAATAAGTGGCAAGAGGAGCTAAATATGAGGCAAGTGTGGTCTTGCTCTGTACACCTGCCAAAAGCTGGGGCGCTTTTTGTAGCTTCTTGGTATCAGCATGGGCTGCTTCCCTGGTATTTTCCAATACTGCCTTATCCTTAACTTCAGGAGCACTCACCTGCCGTGAGAAGGTGCCTGCTCTAGCCGTACGACAGAAGGGAAGCAGGGAAGGGCTGCCGTGAGTGCTGGGCAGAGGTCTGCGTGTTCTCTTGGTCTGTCTGGTGAGCGTTAGCTCCTCGTAGCCAAACTAGGCGTTCCTCTCTGGGAATATCTTGGATTTCATTTCATCTAAGTCATAAAATACCCAAATAATACAGCTGCATGAACTACATAAATATAATTTAGTGCTTTGAATGAAGCGTCCCACAGACGACAAAGCAAAGGAATCGATAGGTTCCTGTTTCAGTTATGGAACGAGACATTAATTATTAAGTAATGGAAAACGACAGTGCAAATAGGATTGTCTCCATGATCAGGGTCATCCGAGTGAACAGGAAACCTGAGTGAATTTGGTGCTTGGAAGGGGAGGGCAGGTATGCGCCACAGTTGGAGCGAGTTCGGTCCCTGCTCTGAAGTCACCTGTCAGGCTTCCAAAGGTGGGCTTGGGGGAAACAAAGCCAGGACTATTTCTGTGTTTGTAATGGGAAAAACCAGAATTCTGGGTAAGCCCAATGCAGTTTGTTAGCTTGCAATGCTGTCTCCTATTAAGAACTCTTAAATTTAGCATTTCCGCTATTTAAACTAAATTGTGGTAGAAGTTGACCTTTCAGTAGAATTATTCAGATTATTTCCTCTTAAGAGTGTACAGGCAGAAAGGCTTTAAATATGGAATTCTTCCTGTGAACTAAACGTCTGTTGTTATATCTAAAATAAATTCAAAATTCTTTGAGTTCCTTTTGCTTCGGCTTATTTTGGTCCAGACAAATATTTAACTTAAGAAACGGAACAAAATCAACATCTCTGAAGTGCCAGGTGTCTCGTATATTTTCTTTAGGATATGCATTGAAATTGCAAGTGGATCAGAAGACAGTTATTATAGTAAATTCTGACTCATCAAACAGGTGCTGAGGGGTTTAAATAAATGATAGGTTCTTTTCCCCTTTGTGGAGCGAAATTGGAACGATGTAAATGCGCAGTAGTCGCACACATTTGTACGTACTCCCGAAGTTGCAGTGTTTCTGATTGTCTTCAAAATGATAAATGACAATGGAAGGTATTTTCTAATGAGAAAGGAAAGTCATAAATTGCAGTGAATATTGAAAAGATCTTTGCATGTTAATGCTGGAATACTAGGATGTTGTTTATGGCCATCTAGATTTTTTTTTTAGGTTCTTAGGAGATTTACCATTCTGCAGTTTTTTATTAAGGTCTTTTTAGTTTGCTTATACTGTGTTGGGTTTCTGTGGTGGGGTTTTGATGGCTCCAGTGAGACGCTGCTAGAAGCAGGGGAAGGAGTTTTTAAGATCTGGTTTTGTCTTTCATTGTCCTACGCTGATTTGATTGGTAACTAATTAAATTGATTTTTCTTCCCCAAGTCAAGTCTGTTTTGCCTGTAACTGGGGAGTGATCCCTCTCTGTCCTTGCCTCGACCCACCAGCCTTTCCTCGTATTTTCTCCACCCCATCCCACTACGGGGAGGAGTGAGCGAGCGGTTGCGTGGTGCTGAGTTGCTGGCTGGGCCTGAACCGTGGCGTATGCAAAAATGAATGCAGATTCCTGGAGTTTGAAAGATTTTTAAAGCTTCTTTCCTTTCTACAGACGGCTTTATCTCCTGCTATCTCCAGAAATCCTGTCTAGAAGAGGTCTGAGTCATTGTATTATGGAGGTAGAGGATGGGATAGGAAATAAGATATGAAACAAAGTTTAGAGCCAACGTGTAACATCTGCCTGAAGGGGTTTGTAAACATTTTTACACATTATTTGCCCAGCACTATTTACTCTGCATGGCTTTGTCGTTTTACAGTCGTATCTGTTAAACCTCAGTACTGATGTAACTTCTCGGAACAGTTGTGCTCTCCTTACTCTGTAAGCTTACAGAGCGTTTAATCCTCGGTGTCAGTCTCAGCCTATATGTTGTGGGTGATGCCTCTGTGCCTGGTAGTAAATATGTAGTGTGAGGGGTAGCCTAGATTGGTTGAAACAGATCCTGGAAATACCTGAGAGGAAGGCTGTCCTCCCAGTTGTGAAGTTGCTCCAGCCTCCCAGGAATACTGATTCCTGGGAAAAAGAATGAAATAGAGTACTAATGGAAAGCCATGGAGTTAGTCAGGCATGCAAGACAACACGTTGCACAAACCTGCCAAACCTCTGGAGTCCTTGATCCTCTAGTTATTTATTTGGTGCTGTGCAAGTTCATTTATTGTCTCAGTAGTGTTTCTGTGGGGGGTTTTTTGTTTGTTTTGTGCCTTTTTTTTCCCCTCCTGCCTCACTGCTCCCTCCTTACTGTCATTTTATGTTTATAACAATGTTGATGAATCCTTTTTATTCGAGATTTAAAAGAGACTATTAAATTCCATTAAAATCGCTGCAGAGTCTTTTCCTAGGCATAAGTTCCAAGACAGTATTTTGGCTTTTTAGTAACCTCAAAAATGGACTCACCTAACTTTGTTCATTGGGGAAGAAAAAAAAAGGCCATTACCCGGCCTGTTTTGGGATGTGGTTCCTGAGTTTCATTTTGTGGTGAATGACATCATAACAAAACCAATGGCTACATCGACTGTAGCAAAATCCCCGTTCAAGGTGAGTCTTTATCTACCTTGCCCCAGGCAGTTACCACAGTTGTAGGGGTACATAGACTTGTGGCAGCTGACCTAAAAGGGAATTAAATACCTCTAACACAGATGAGGAGTTGTAGCTGCGGGAGAAGAATTTCAAAGCAGGTTCTACTTGCTTGTACAGCACTTAAAGGAAGATTACCCCATTATGCTAATTTTCCTATGAATCCTGTTTAAAATAGGATTATTATGGGGTGGAGGTGGGAGCCCAAACCAAACCTCCAAATCCCAACATTTAAAAACCACAGCCAATAAATGATTTGGTAATCCAAACAAAATTGCAGCTGGTAAGAGAAGCTACTTAAATGGTGTGTGTATAAAGATTTTTATAAAGATTTCTACTATTAAGAAAAAGTCATGGTATGGGTGAAATGATGTTCTTTCATTTTTACCTTAAGTTTCCAAAACAGGTGTCTTACTGCAGGGCACAACACGTTTGCTGACACCTGTGGCTTGCTAATGTGAACCGACGTAATGAGCATCAAAACCATCACATGTACAGTCACAACAAAACATTTCTCTTTGACAGATCAAGTCCCAAAATAACATGGGTTTTACTCCAGTAAAAGGACGTAGAGTTATTCTTTTTTAAAGGTAATTGTCATTCCCCTGTTTTAGGCAGGTAAATGGAATGCAGACACTGGAGAACACTGCTGTCAAAGGGACCTTTTCTGCTAAGCTTGTGCTACGTAAAGTGAGCAAAAGAAGATATTCTACATGTATTGTCCCAATTTTGTGATGTTTACCATGTCTATAGAATCTCATCAACTGTTAGATGGCATCATCATGGTGTATATGTCCATACACAGTCCCCACTCACTGTGACAGAGCGGAAGGAAGATTTACCGTTACTCTTTCTGGGCAGATTTTATCTGTGAAAGTGGTGGAATGAAAATTCAAGACATTTCCAAAATTAATGTGAATGGTGGAACACGAAGAGCAATGTCTTTGTCTTGGAGAGAAAAAGTCAAGATAAACAGTAACTGTTTATCCTCTGTTTGCATTTTCCCCTCATTCCTAGTAAAGATAATAAAATCACAAAAGCTTAAAAACGGAGGGCAGTTCTTCAAATTTATTCTCCTCTAGTGGCTCCTTACTTCTAATTTCCATGTTCTGAACTTGCTTAATTAAATCTTGGTAAGGTTATATTATTACATGTAGCCATCAAAGATTGTTAGCTAAACAGTACTGTAATTTATATATCCTAGGTTGTCTGGGGACATGTATGGGAAATTAGAACAAAATATGACTGCACGGCTTTTATTTGTATGCAAATTTCTGCTATTCTGCAGGCATGTACTAGGCTATCAAACCAAACCAATAATAAAAAAATGAAGTAATTAATGTCAGAAAGTTACAGAGGGGCACAAGAAGTCATCTTGCCTTTATGGAGTTTTACGTAGGCGTTGATAGAACGGGTCCTTTATAAATCACGGCTACTTCACGTAGGAACATCTTTTACCATGCTTATATACACAGAGATATATATATATTTTTTAAATTAGGTGCTGTTATTCCCCCAATACACATGAAAATTTATGACCTTTTTTGCCATTCTTTCAACATTCTTTTTACATGCAATTTCTCTTAGCCTTAACCAAAGTAAAAATGCAGATTAAATTGTGAATTTCATACAAATTACGCGTTTTGCACACAATTTTTCCATTCTAATGGAAAAATTCCACTTCTGTGCAATACCCTGTGAACTGTTCCTTGCAGTTCTTCACAGAAATATTTAGTGCATATCCCAGAAATACCTGAAACTGAGATACTGAGCACATATTAGAGCAGTTTGCAACAATTCCAAAAAAAAAGCTGTTGCAGCCAAGTAGAAGCATGGAGAATTAGATTAATATGGATAGGGGTATTAGACAAAGCTGCGAGTTCATGTGTATTTCTGAGTATTAGGAATTTGGCTAGCTTAGCATTAAAAAGATGCATTAGATAAGCTTGCAAGAAGTCTTTAATAATTCCTGCTTTAACACAGGATTTTAAATGAATCTAACTTCAGCAAACATCTCTCTCTATTGACACAGCTTTAAAATAATAGCAGAGTGGTTTGGTTTTGACTTCCTGAAGTCAGTCAAGGGAAAACGGTGCTTCCTCCAAAATCTTTGGTACTCAAACGTAGTCAAAAGCTCTTGCGAGGTTACACATTTTAATGCTGGGAATCTTTAATGGTTTGTTATCGTTAGCCAGACTGTAGCGCTATCAAAAAATTCCTGTAAAACAATTTATAAACCTATGTGGAAGTAGGGTTTGGGGATTTGTGTGTATGTGGTTTGGACTGTAGCGACAAGAACTTTCTAAACTCTTTTTAGAAGGCCCAGGAAAGCCTTGCGTTGCATCGATTTAGGGTGGGGGAACTGCTGAACTCGTAGGACAGAAATTTTTCCAAGTGTGGTTGTGGTTGTGGTCCCAGAAACGTGGGCACGAGAAGGTAGCACCAATTAGATATAGTTACTCTCTTTGAAGAATTATCTAAGTGAGCTGTGTTTGAGTTCCCTTGGAAAGTGGTATTTGAGACACCGTGCATGATGTTTACAGAATTGCCTAATAAGAAATTTAGATTTCCTTGGTAGGAAGCATAAGTGTGATAAAACTCTGTTTCTTGATCCTGCCAGTGATTCCAAATGGATTAGAGAGTCATTCATACATATACATATATATGTAGAATACATTAGTGGAAGTGTTTTAGCTTTTGGTTTTGGAGAGAATTGTTACTACCCATGGGAACTATCCCCTTACTCCTTTTTCCCAATCAAATTGAGGAGGACTTTTAATTTGTTACTATAATTTTCAGATCTGTCTTAATACTCACTCAAATCTAGGGCAAAAAGTGGTTTTACACCATCGGCTTAACTACGTACCATGTAAAGTGCTGTGTAAGTAGAGTAAGGATATTGGAATGGGGTTTGTAGTAAAATGCCAGCAGAAATAATGCTTTACTTATACAAGGTTTTAGTCATTCCAGGTGCACAATGTTTTCTGTACATGAGACACTTATTTCTTTAATATATTTTATATGTCTCTTAGATTCACCAAAGATCCCTAAATTTAGTTTATGAGACTGCAACAAGTAGTTTCTTTGCTATGTAGATATGAAAAATCTTCACAACCATAATACATACAGATATTTTATCTATAAATGTCTAAAAATCTTACTTTAAGCCTTCATCTACTTTTTTAACATCCAAACGAAATAGTGACTAAATTGCAGTATCTAACTGCTGACTTGGTTATTTGCCAACCCTTTTTTGAATAGATTAATCAAAGTAATATAACTTAAAATACGATCTAGAAATTGATTTGATTGTGCGATTCCATGTCCCTTTTGAAAACAAGCACTATGTGTTTTAGTGTAATTATCATATCTATTTGACTGTAAGCGTTTCATTCCATATTAATCACTCAACCTGACTGTTACTATTTCCCCTGTTGCTTCAGAAAGCCACAGGAACATGTACTAGTCTATTTTATTGACTTATTTGTTATCCCATTTGGCTTTCAAACTCCCTGAAGCACTAATAAAGGTCAAGGGGTTTTAGAGTGAAATGCAATCCCTTCACCTGGTGTACAATAGCTCCTAGTACAATAATAACAGAAAATATCAGTTTCTTTCTAGTGATTATTAGATTGCTTCATAACTGAAGATCAGAGCAAGGATGCTGAAAAATAGAAATGCCTCTTTGAGTGGATTCTGGTACTTGAGATTCTAGTACCTGATGTCTAAGCCTTATTGTTATTTCACCCATTAGAAACTCAATGGTCAGAGCAATAGTTAAATGTGGGCAGTAAAAGTAAAAACAGTTTAATGTCTTTCTGATGTGGTCCATCTCGAGCACAAGGAGCTTGAAACGACCTCTGGTACAATACAAAACAGATAATAGCAAGAATGAAAGATGACTATTTATGCACATCCTAACATGAAGCTTGTGTAGTAAGCATTCAGTGAGATTGCTCAAGTGTCTGGAAATAGGAATAGGTTTGCTTTAATGACTTGCGGCATCGGAGCGACGTGACCATCTCTTTTGAAGGATCCACTTTCACAGGTCTTACCGGTGGTTGCAACAGTGCAGTGCACGTTGCTGTTAGTTCTCTGCTTTCCTGCATGTAAGAAGGCAAAATTCTGTAGAATATTTCTACCTACTCAGTTGTGCCTCAAATTTACGGTGATGGAAACTTTCAGTTTCTTGGGAAAGAAAACTTATCATCACAGAAGAGTTACTGTTCTTTAAAGCCGATGTTTTTCACTTGTTTATGTTTGCATTGGCCTGTGCTGGTCATGTAGACACCCTGAAGTTTAGAATGTGACTACATCAAGGTTCATATTTTCCCTTTTTATTTAGTTCATGACTATCACGAATTGGAGGCTGCGATGAGTGGTTTATGCAGCTTAAAAGATCAGCGTCATGAATATTGGGGAAAAGCTCTCATTTTTACTAGGAATTTGTGAGGTGGGGCTAAGCAGAATTTGATGGCAAGGGCCACTCTACTGCTTGTTCGACGTGGAAAAGTGTACAAAGTTGAAATCAAACTAGCAACGGATAAAAATGATTTACGGGGTCAGGGAAATCAAGGCAGGATTGGGTTGTTGAGATATGAACTAGAGAAAAGGGGCAAGGAAATTCCTCCTGTTGGGTGAGAGTTGGACCCCCTTGTTTTCTAGACTCCTCGAAAGAGAAGTCTAGGGGCAGCTGACTCCACTCCTAGTCCCAAACCTCGGCAATGGTTTATGTCTAAGGAATTAGGGAAAGGAGCACAGTGTGTGGCGTTTGTGCTTTGTGCGAAACTTTGGGATAGCAACAATTTGGAATAGCAGCAATTCAGAGTTCATTAACACTATTCAGATATATCACACAGATTATATAACTCCCCAGCAGGACTAACTCTCAGTAAATCAGTCCAGTAGCTTAATCAGAGACTTAACAAAGGTATCAACTCATGCACACACTTACACAGATACAGAAATAGAGATAGGAATGCAGATACCTATGTAAAGGTACTGGTTGCCATTTCCCCTCGAGTTCAGTGAAAATATTCCCGTGGGATGTCAGTGCATCTCTCAACAGGCGCAAAGTTTACCCCCAAGGAGGTTTTCAGCCCAGGTTGTGTCGACTGTTTGGTCATTTCACAAACCTGAGAGTCTGTGAACTCTGAGAGGCGTTCCAGTCCAAGAGAGATGCTGGGCGCAGCCTGCTGTGGTCTAGGAGAGCTCAAAGCAGCATCTTTGGAGCTGCTGTTTATAGGTTTGTAAAATAGTTGAATTCAGGCATAAAGAGATTTACATCCTGGCCATGATTTGGGTATGTGGTTACTGGAATTCCCATCTGGTACTGACCTACACAGGTTACCATAAGGTTCAGGGCGGGCAGAGGATGAATTGTTTCACTCTCATCCCTCACTGTAACGTGGCAACTGGCCTCTAGTATGGCCAGTACCATTCCCCACTTTGGCAGTGGAAGAGTGTTTTGGTATAAGGGGTGCTTAACCACCAAATTCCTGCACCATGGCTGAGGTTTGACAGGAATCTCTAAGGCCGCAGAGCAGTGCAGGAGCTGAGAGGGGAAAAAATGCACCATGCAACTACTTCCAGTGGCTGCGGTTGATGCTCAGCTCAATAATGCTTCCCTATTAGGGGGAGCATATATGTGTAAATAGAGGGAGAATAAAAGAAAAGTAAGTTTTAGGCAAAAGGCAATTATTTAAGGGTAAACAAATGACATACAAGACGTCTGAGAGGTTTATCTCATGTCAGAACTCGGGTTCTGTTCTGGTAGGAGAATATTAGGTATCTTAACTTGGTGCTTACCTACACGGGTTTGTGCGCCCTGAGCAGTGCTCATCACCATTGGCCTTAACTAAAAGGCACATCTGAATTATAAAACGTAGGTGTGAAGCGATATTTCCACCAGAGAGGTGGAATACCTTGCCAGTACTCAGGAATGAACATCTGTAATTATAAAGAGAAAGATCTGATAAACTCCTGAGTGGAGTAAAGGTCCAGGGCCTCGTCTGCGCAGGTGCTGTGGGGCAGGGTTGCGCACACCTTGCGTGCTGGCTACAAGCTCGTGTCTCTGCGTTCAGCAGAGTAGCCAAATCTTTTGAAGCTGTACAATAGGCAGATGCTGTTATATTACTTCAGGAGGAAATTTTCACTCAATACTGAAGGCTGAGCCTGTAGTTTCCCTAACTTACACAGAACTACAAACAGTCATCACAAGTGTATTTGCATTACACTGAGCTACTCTTCTGTCATGTTCCCTTATAAGAAAAAATCTAACACCCATGAGATGGGATTTTTTTGGATATGATTCTGTTCTTCTGCCCTTCTTGTACTCTCTTCCCCTTTGTGGCATCTACTATGTACGTACTAGGACCGTAAGACAAGTTGTATCACGTCAGACCAAGGATCCATTTAGCTCCGTATCCTATTCCTAGCAGTCTCCAGTGATGGATGGATGCTAGAGGGAAGATAGGAGCTTGGGACAAGCAGTGCTGTCAGAGATGCCTCTGGCCTGCAGCAAGTCATGGCTGAAGGATTTCCTGTGCTAATGTGGTAGGCTCTTTAAAATTTAATGGCATGTAATAGGAAGCATATGCCTACTTCGTGTATCCTGGTGCTCGCTTTTTACAGTAGGCAGCTTCCCAGTAGTATAAGCCCTTGTATGATTATGTGCAGGAGAAAGTCAGATGCACACGGACTTTGCTGCTCTGGGGTTTAACTCGGGTCTTTCAGAGGATGAAAATAAACTGTACCATGCTGTGCAGTTCCAGCAAGTGGAATTTGCATCGCTTGCTGCCTTTTGTTTTTCAGAATCTTGCCATGTCCTTTCCCTTCCCCCCTGTCCCCAGGTAACTCTCTTTGCTTTCCTATTCTCCTTTCTTTTTTTTTTTTTTTTTTTTAAATCAGTACAGTATCTTTTGGAAGTGTCTAAATCTTTGGATGTTTACATTTTCTTCTTCTTAGTTTCAGTCATTAAATTATTTCCTGGCACTTTACCTTGATTATATGTCTTGTCCCAGGGAAGAGGGCCTGAGGGGGGAAGGCTGTGAGAAACAAAGCCCTTACCTCAACACCATTCCTATAAAGGTAGTGGAGAGGATCTTTGTAGCTTTTTAAATACTGACTGTGTTGTATCCAGCCTTTGCTTTTACATCTTGTAAAGAGACAGAAAATCTGGGTGAAGAAAGAGATATAAAAAAAATCCCCACCCTGACTTTTACAATATTACTTGAGTATTTCCACACAAGCTGATCTGTAAAATAAAGGAAGAATAAGAATAGGGGTTGCGTAGTGTCCTCAGAGGGCAGCTTTGGTGTGTTGTTACCATGCCTTTGGCTGTAGTTTCGCTGAAAATGGCTAGTCTGTCATCCGCCCTAAAGCAAATGGCACTGCTCAAATGGGTGGCAGGAGAGTCACGCCAGTGTCATTGGCATGGAATCAGCTGCCCCTGCTAAAATACGTGAGAGCTCACCAGGATGAAAATACCATCTTTTTTAGACTTAAAATTCTTACTGTCAAAATATGTAAGTATATCTGAATTTCATGCAGGATAGAAAAAGAGAAAGTTCCTAAATGCTATCCTAATCAACACATGGGATTGTACAAAACATCAGTCCCAATAAGAGCTTTAAACTGCCTCTGTTGTCCCATATTTGCAAATAGCTTCTATCATGAAGCTGTCCAAAGGCTGGTGAGACAGCCAAGCAGAGATGCTTTCAAGTCTCAAAATCTGAGTGTGATGAGAAGCTCCTAAAACAAGCTGTGTGGCTGCTCACACCCTCTTACCCACCCATCTTCAATGCCACCCACCAGCCTCTGGAGGTCCCTGGCATCTGATATAGGTTGGAGCCACCTCGCACCAATTCTCACTTACCTTGGCAACAGCACAGTCTGTTCCACAATTCAGGGAGTACAGTTTTAGTGCTGCTGGGGAATTAACATTTCTTTGCTGCTGCTTTGGATTTTAGCCATCATCTTCAACTTGTATTTGGGATGTGGTTACTCTGGCTGCCATTCAGTTCGTGGTATTTGCTGGAGAGCTGCTGTAGGTGTGCGTGGAGCTGGTTCATTAACTGGAATTAAATTGCTGATTTATTTTTTAGCTAGTTAAAGGGAAGAAAAAAAACCAAAACAACCACCTTTTTGCAGGGACAGGATTGTTTGGTGCCAGCGCCGTGGAGTTCTCGCATTACTTTTCACATAAGACGTGAGCAACTGTACCAGTCGTTTGCTGCCAGTGCCCATCTTAACTAGTGCTTGCAGCTAGCTGGAGGGCACCAGGCTCACTGGGATGATCCAGAGCAGGCGAGTCATGTCTGTTCCGGCCAAGTCTCACAAAGCCCAGACTCCTTGATTTATGTGTCGCTGTGACTCTAATTTGAGGTGAGTTGGTTGGTTCACTGAGCGGATGCAAGGTAAGGATGGTGTCACTCCAACTCCTTCCCTCCTGAAAGCAGTGCTGTAACTAGCCCCAGCCACTTGTCTCTGAAGGCAAACCTGAACTGGGTGTAGTTTTACTAACCCAGTGTTCTCGTCTGCTGATGGCCAAACTGATAAAAGTAAGTAAAAAAAGGTTTAGCATTCAGAATCCCTCTGCCTAGCAGTGGAGTTTGCCTTCTGTACCCTGGCCTGATGGTGGAGTACACGTGGTACTTGGAGACTGGTTTCATGGTACCCCAAGCGTGTCTGACTCTGCCACCCTTCCTTCTGGTGACATGCCCTCGGTGACTCTGCAGCCCTTCCTGCTGGTGACATGCCCTCGGTGACTCTGATG